>NC_091468.1:12727877-13030099 GCF_027789765.1 Dendropsophus ebraccatus | reverse complement strand
GCCCGAACTATTAATTAATCACATTCCTGATCTCGCACGGTAAATGGCGTCAGCGCAAAAAAATCCCAAAGTGCAAAATTGCGCATTTTTGGTCGCATCAAATCCAGAAAAATTGTAATAAAAAGCGATCAAAAAGCCGTATATGCGCAATCAAGGTACCGATAGAAAGAACACATCATGGCGCAAAAAATGACACCTGACACAGCCCCATAGACCAAAGGATAAAAGCGCTATAAGCCTGGGAATGGAGCTGTTTTAAGTGTTGTATATTTGTTGACAATGGTTTAAATTTTTTACAGGCCATCAGATACAATATAAGTTATACATGTTACATATAGTTTTAATCGTAACGACTTGAGGAACATATATAACAAGTCAGTTTTACCCCAGGGCGAATGGCGTAAAAACACATTTCCCCCAAATAAACAAAATGCGTTTTTTTTTTTCAATTTCACCACACTTTGAATTTTTTTCTGGTTTCGCAGTGTACTTTATGCAAAAATTCAGCCTGTCATTGCAAAGTACAATTAGTGACGCAAAAAATAAGGGCTCATGTGGGTCTCTAGGTGGAAAAATGCAAGTGCTATGGCCTTTTATGCACAAGGAGGAAAAACCGAAAAATCGAAATTTGCTCTGTCCTTAAAGGGTTAACCGGCAGCGGGCAGTGTTCTCGTTCGTCTGGTCTCCCTGAGATCAGCGATCTGTTTCTCTTATGGCTCTACTAGGCATTGCTCCCACCTAGCCAGAATCCTGCTCCACACTGATGAGGGGCAACACCCCGAAACAGCTGTCTGTGGATGGATACCTGGCCTTGGTTTTTCCCTTGTCATTACATTGACTTATAGGGCCACGTAATATGGTGGTTTTCGTGGTTTCCCTAGAGGAGCCACCCCTTGGCTGGGTCCTTCCCGGAGGGATATCTGGCTAGTCCTGTGTTTTAAGACTTTTAAATGAGGCTCCACTGGCTCTTCTTTAGTCTATAGAAAGAAGAGTCAAAGATGCGTTCCCACCAGGCTGTTACCCCTGTTTACTCCCCTCTCCCATACCTGACCCTGCTTGGGGCTCAGCTTCCAGGTGTCGATCATGCAGGGAAGGGGGAGAGAGGAAGCGTCCAGCTTGCAGCAGATTAAGAGCTTGGAAAAGCCTCCTTGACTCCTTGCACCAGAGAATTAAAGCATTTTCTACATCCTAGAAGCACAGCAGGGTATATGAATGCCCGATCGATAATGTAAATTAGCGCCAATCTGCTAGATCAGTACTCGTTTACTGAGCCTATTACACAGCTCAGTTATTGTTTAGCAAGGGCTGCACAGACATCATTAACAAAGTCTGTGCAGCCCTTGCCCTAAACTGCTTATATATTACCTCTTTACGCTCCCGGTCTCCTCCTGCCTTGATTAGCCAGTGATTAGCTGAGCAGCTGTGAGCTCAGAGAAGCTGCAGCTGTGGCCCCGAGAAGAGACCAGAAGGCAGGAGGAGACCGGGAGCATAGAGAGGTAATGTATGAGCAGTTTATTTAATCATCAGCCGCCGGCCGCACATCGCTATTACACGTATCGATACATGGTCAGCTATTTCAATTTAATGCAGATATCACACCAACATAACCCAACACAGTGTGAGTAATATTAAATGCCTATAAGCCATTGGTATTTATGGATGTTTATTGATGAGACTAGAACATCCTTAGGTGTGGACTAAGGACAACTCTGGCGGAATTCAGCGGCGGGATGAGCAGCACAGCCAGTAAACCTCCTTGGAGCGTCATGTTGGATGGTATTTTCTCTCCAGGCTTCTTCTCCTCTTTTCCAGCCAGGAGCCGACTCTCTTACACTTCTCTTCTCTTTTTTTCCTTTCATCCGCTCGGCTCTTTTTGCTGTTTTTGAACATAGAGCGGATATTTTGAAATGTTTTAGCCATCGATTTTTGTTTTCTTTTGGCAGACGGGGTCACTGCCTCCTCTGTCTGTCTGAGCCCAGGATGGAACTCTGTCTTTTTAGGCTCTGCCTCCATGATGGTTTCTGCCTCCACTGTGAAGTTATTTGGGATACAGTGGATTTCTCCATATTGATGGTTCTGTCTCTTTTGGGTGTGTTTCTCTTCCCTCTGGGCTTCTTCATCCTCCTCTTTTGCCGTGGCTTTTGGAATATCTGCAATGTAGAAGGGGAAACCATATGTTATTGCTGTAACCAGGTCTTGAAAGGCTGTACAATAGATTTATGGGTTTGGTTTTTATAGGAGTATATCCATCAGGGACACTGATGGCAAATCCACAGGAATTATTACCTGGCTCATGGACGACAACTTCCTCTAAATCGACGGGTTTCGCTCTGCGATGTCGGCGACGGAACCAATATATAGCACTGTGAAACAAAGTGTTAGACAAACTGATGTAGATGACAATTTTCTACGGGAACTCGGATAAGATGACGATCACAACCTGTGTCGGTCTACGAGTATAATAGTCAGTCAAACCAAACACGTTTTATGTAGTATTAGTCCATACAATTTCTAGGCATGTCTAGAAATTGTATGGACTAATACTACATAAAACGTGTTTGGTTTGACTGACTATTATACTCATAGACCGACACAGGACGGAGTAACTTGGTTGGCAATATCATCACGGTGTAGAGTTGATTGATTGGTACTATACGCTATATCTGGTTACAGCTAATAGACCGACAAAGGTACTGGACTGTACTGGACATTTTCGACATAGGGAAAGAACAGCACGACTGCGTGCATGAATTTCCATTACTTATCTATTTGTATATATTTGTAAATATTGGTGAATGTGTCACCTTAATAAATACTCCTTATTTAAGCATATCCTACTTGTATTATCTTTGTCTGTAGTGCTAGGATTTTCTGGCATCATCCGGTACTTAGTGTTACACACCACACTATTTGATTTATGTCAATTTGCATATACTCCAGAATGTTATAAAGATTGATTAACTCAACAGCAATTACTTGCAAAGTCAATATTTGCCTAGAAAATGAACTTTTTCCCCCAAAACACATTTCAACATCATTGCAGCCCTGCCTTAAAAGTACTAGCTAACATCGTTTCAGTGATTGCTCCATTAACACAGGTGTGGGTGTTGATGAGGACAGGGCTGGAGATCAATCTGTCATAATTAAGTAAGAATGACACCACTGGACACTTTAAAAGGAGGCTGGTGCTTGGCATCATTGTTTCTCTTCTGTTAACCATGGTTATCGCTAAAGAAACACATGCAGTCATCATTGCACTGCACAAAAATGGCCTAACAGGGAAGAGTATCGCAGCTAGAAAGATTACACCTCAGTCAACAATCTATTGCATCATCAAGAACTTCAAGGAGAGAGGTTCCATTGTTGCCAAAAAGGCTCCAGGGCGCCCAAGAAAGACCAGCAAGCGCCAGGACCATCTCTTAAGTGTTTCAGCTGCGGGATCGGGCTACCAGCAGTGCAGAGCTTGCTCAGGAATGGCAGCAGGCAGGTGTGAGTGCATCTGCACGCACTGTGAGGCGGAGACTCTTGGAGCAAGGCCTGGTCTCAAGGAGGGCAGCAAAGAAGCCACTTCTCCCCAGAAAAAACATCAGGGACAGACTGATATTCTGCAAAAGGTACAGGGAGTGGACTGCCGAGGACTGAGGTAAAGAAATTTTCTCTGATGAATCCCCTTTCCGATTGTTTGGGACATCTGGAAAACAGCTTATTCAGAGAAGACGAGGTGAGCGCTACCACCAGTCTTGCCTCATGCCAACTGTAAAGCATCCTGAAACCATTCATGTGTGGGGCTGCTTCTCAGCCAAGGGAATCGGCGCTCTCACAGTCTTGCCTACAAACACAGCCATGAATAAAGAATGGTACCAGAATGTCCTCCAAGAGCAACTACTCCCAACCGTCCTAGAGCAGTTTGGCCATCAACAATGCCTTTTCCAGCATGAGGGAGCACCTTGCCATAAAGCAAAGGTGATAACTAAATGGCTCAGGGAACATAACATAGAGATTTTGGGTCCATGGCCTTGAACTGCCCAGATCTTAATCCCATTGAGAACTTTTGGTCAATCTTTAAGAAACAGGTGGACAAACAAAAACCAACAAATTCTGACAAAATGCAAGCATTGATTGTGCAAGAATGGATGGCTATCAGTCAGGATTTGGTCCAGAAGTTGATTGAGATCAGCCAGGGAGAATTGCAGAGGTCCTGAAGAAGAAGGGTCAACACTGCAAATATTGACTTGCTGCATTAACTCATTCTAACTGTCAGTATAAGTTTCTGTTACTCATAATATGATTGCAATTATATTTCTGTATGTGATAAAAACATCTGACAAACACACATAAAAACCAGAGGGCAGCAGAACGTGTGAAAATATTATATTTGTGTCATTCTCAAAACTTTTGGCAATGACTGTACACCTGGTATAAGATATCACTGCTGTATTCTCTTCTATAGTGTGCAGGGTGTTATACTCTGCAGCATCTGTGTACACCTGGTATCTGATCATTGCTAACACTAGACAGACTGTATTATAAATCTGTGACACCCATCTAGTGGGAATGTATGGGGATGGCAGCAAGAAGGCGAGGGAAGCATGGTACCGCTTGTTCTTCTGATCGGTGGGTGAGAGTCTGAACTCTCAGACCCCAACAAAACTTTTCACAGGTCTCTGTGACATGTTCAGATTTTGTTAAATGACAGGAACACTTTCTCCAAGATCTCAGTGGAGCAGTGGTCACGTATATACACACTGCCATCTCATTCAGTCTCTATGGCACTGCTGAGGATAGCCAGGTACATCCTCGTCTGCTGCTCCATTCTAGTGACCCCCCCATTCTAATGATCGGGGGGGGGGAGGGGTCAAACCAGCGCGAATCAGACCCTCTTTGTATCGCCTAAGTTGTCATAACAAAATCCCTTTAAATTTATTTTTTGACTTTCTTCTAATAGAAAGGAGCAGGATGTCTTGACTACGTGTTGTTCTTGCATTCTGTGGCTCATGATCCTAGCCCGGGAGCCATGGCCCATCCCAGCACCTACTGAGGCTTGATGGACAGTTTATATCCAGTTATAATTTCCTGTCGCCTTTTAGAAGAATCTGGACAAACTTTTTGCCTTTTCCCTTCTAGATCAGAAATGAACCGAAGAACATCACCTATGCCGCTGAGTATATCGCCACCGTCAAAGGAATCTCTCTGGAAGAAGTGATCCGGGTGACTACGAAGAACGCCCAAAGACTGTTCCCCAGACTGCTGCATGCTGTGCACAAATAAAGAGATTTTTTACTAATGTCTGGAGTTTATTCTGTAGTCACCGGTGGCCGAAATATAGCCAGAAAATCATTGTGTGCTGGAGGAAGAGATCCCTGCCCTCAGTACTTTGCTTAGCCCTTCCAAATTGTCCCCTATCCACAGGAATGGGGGACAACCTCCATACCCCCGGAGATCTCCATGGGTGCCCCAAGGGGTACATGGCGCTGGGTGAGGGGTGTAACAGTGCTGGTACATTGGAGGAGTGTGAACCCCCCCCAAAAAAAAACAAAAACAAAACCCAGCTGGGATGCATAGCTAAAAAGCTAACAGCACGGCCGCTGCCCTCCACCTGTGCACTGCTTTATCATAAGCTGAGGGGGGAGCTGCTGGGCTGAGGACGTCCTCTATAGCGGGGACGCAGGGAGGTGTGGGTCACCCGTTACCTTCTCCCCAGCAACTCCTCTCCCGGTAACTCCACCATCTTCGACGCCTTCTCATCTCCCAGGGCAGACAGCAACATACAGTGACCCTGCCTGCGCCCGATGTGTCATCAAGCCCCGCAGATGAATGATTGAGGCACAGAGGGGGCATAGAGAAACCAATTGGGGCACAAAGGGGGCATAAAACTACAACTTGGGGCACAGAGGGGGCATAAAACAACTATATTGGGCACAGAGCGGGCATATAAAAACTATATTGGGTACAGAGGGGGTTATATATACACTATATGAGGTCACAGAGGGGCTATATATACTATATGAGGTCACAAAGGGGGGGTACGTATTCCATATGTGGGTACAGAGAGGGCCAATTATATGGGGCACAGGGTGGGGCTATCCTGCCCACCTCACTATTCATAGAGGTACTGACACCTTCTTGGTTCGCGACATGATATCTGGCGCCCAACTGCTACAGGACTGGAACCTTTCATCACTGCCGTCGTATCCCCCTAAACCTTGCTCTCCACCAAACAGCATCTTCTCCGGATCAGACTTCTACCTTCGGGGACTGTTCTAATTCTCCACCTCGGCCCATACCGAACTCTGTGCCCTACCCCACTTGTATAACTCATATTCTACCTTGAGTTAGCCTTGTTTGTCTTTGTTGCGTCATAAAGTCGCCTGGTTAGATGTTTGTCTGTTGTTTTTCTATCACTGATTTTGCTTAGGTTTGCTGCGTTGATGCCTTTTTATCTTTGATTTCCTTACGCGCAGCGATAGCGCCTCCCCCAGCTGTCCTTACAGAGCATTCCCCAGCAATTCCCCTTGCTAGTGCCCACCTTTTTACACAGCCTTGACTTTGCGCACCAGACTACAGCTATGCTGTGGCACCTCCTGCAGCCACACTGCGCCTTGCCGCTTATCACTCTTGTTAACAGCTTTGGGCCTTATGGCGTTATCCCTAATCTAGCTTTGTATCTATCTTATCAGCTATCCCAGGATTTTATCCCCCTGTATTTTTATCAGTCACCAAGTTATGCACCCTTATAAGAGTGTATTTCTTGCTGTTTTGATCTTGCTACTTGATTTACATTGAATACTCTGTACTGCTCACTTTGTGTTGTTGTAAAAAATTATCTTAAAAATCCTGTTTAATAAAAAAAAAAATAATAATAATAATATTGAAACGTATATGGGGCACAGAGTTGGCACTATTACTCTGGGGAGCACAGTAGAAGATTATAATAGGTCCTTTTCGAGTGGTGGCTCGGGGCACAGAGCTCCTGGGGGGCCCATGGCCACCCAAACAGACTTATACTTTCAGTGGAGTATTGTCCCTGGCTACAGCTTTGCTATGATTAGTAAAAAATATATGTTTTTTACCACGATTTTGCACAGATCATGGCAGCATGACATTATCTATCCTGTACTACAAACACCACGCTAGTGCTACCATATGTACAGTAGGGTGGGGGTCAAAATTGGTGAACAGTCCGGGGCCTATGGTAAAATTAATGCGCCCCTGGTGGAGCAATATGAAATGGCCCAGTCCGGTATATATTGTCAGGCGTCTGGAGGTATATTGTTGCCTTGGCAACCCCGGACCGTCTGTATTGAGGCCTATGTGTTTGTGTCTCTTCCTGGCCTCTTTTGTGGTAATGTCTTAAATGAGCATTGTTTTTTGTCATGTATTTGTTTAATATGCTGTTATGTATTGACCTCTATAGGTACAAGTGTTATTACAGTTTCCATAGCAACCCACTAGGAGAATATTGATTGGTCAATTTATATGTTTGTAAACAAGTGTTGAGCTTGATAAGTGCTCCTCCCCTGCAACCCATCAGCCTCTAGTGATTGGCCAGGGGAAAGCTGGCTCCACCCACCTTTTACCCCAGAGGGCTGTGCGGGTCTTGTCAGTTGGCAGTTGGGGATCTGGCTTGGCCAGAGTCACATCTAACCTTCCTGCATCACCTCAGTAATCCTGTCAGACATGATGTTCAGTCTCCTAACCTGTTTTCAGGCAGCTCTAAGGATTAATATGTGTCCTCAAAGTCTCAGTAAGACATTCTCTGTATTTATTAGTGCCTGCTGTCGGATTGGTGAAGTGTTAGAGGGTTACCCATTCACCGTCCATATCTTCCTGGCTCTCAAGTCAGTGTGTTCATGCGTCTTCCTGCTGCATGCAACTGAGCGTTGACAGCGTAAAGTCTTTTCAGTAACTTCAAGTATCTATTCACACGTACCTTTATAAAGGCTGAATAACCGCAAAGTCCCTGGAACAGGTCTGTCTACGCTATTCTTGTAATTCTATCTATCTACCAAGTCCAAGTTCTAGTAACCAAGGTAAACCCCATGAAGATAAGGACTCTGATCAAGCCAACATATATTCATCATCAGATGCCCTTGTATTGGATTGTACAAAGTTATTCTTCAAGTTAAGTTTCCATATACTTGTACCGCTACTGTGTAAAGACTTTTATTAAAGATATTCCCCTGGGTATATGCAGAGAGGAGAAGGGCCCCAGCACCCTCGGACCCCACCGTGACAGGAAGGTTACAGAAGGTGAGCCCTAAGGTTGCAACAACCCCTCAGTATATTACAGTAATCTGCAAATACATGGGGACTTTGTATAGAGGCGAGGATGGTGCTGATATAAAGAGCCTAAAATGTTTGTCTCACAGATTCTGTTGAGACAAGTTGTAGTCAAGAGAAGTCTTCAGGGCGCCCTCACACATCCTTTTTTGTTTGGTGTTTTTTCTATGCATTTGCATATTCATTTATTTATTTTTACTTTGTGTTTGAAGACAAATTTTTGATTTCTGGCCTTTTTCCAGGTCACTGCTGAAGTCCGTTTTCTGTTCAAAAATGCCAATCTGAATGCACCCCAGAAAGAAAGGGGTTACGTGACCCCTTCATTGCTGCTGCAGGCGCCAGAGCGCTACAGTCTGGTCCCGAGGTGGTTAATCTGTCAGTTGCAATTCATGTTTAAAACTGCTGACACTGTTAGATAGAGTTAGGACCAGGAAAAACATGGGGGGAGATTTATCAAACATGGTGTAAAGTGAAACTGGCTCAGTTGCCCCTAGCAACCAATCAGATTCCACCTTTCATTTTCCAAAGACTCTGTGAGGAATGAAAGGTGGAATCTGATTGGTTGCTAGGGGCAACTGAGCCAGTTTTACTTTACACCATGTTTGATAAATCTCCCCCATGGTACCTCTCACATATCTGTCTGTGCTTCCAGAATGTAGAAAAATGCTTTTACTCTATAGAAAGAAGAGTCAAAGAGGCGTTCTCACCAGGCTGTAACCCCTCCTTCAGGGCCGGCGTCAGCACCCGGCTGACTAGGGCAAGTTCCGGGGCCCACAGCTCCTCTAGGGGCCCACTCCCGTCTGTTACATTTTTTTTCTGTTAGTAAAAAAAAAAAGTGTAGTAACAGAGGGGACTGGGCCCCTAGAGGCCGCATGTGACAGTTAGGGGCCCGCCAATACATACTGGGGTCCCCAGGCACACGTCTCCCTGCACAAGTCTTCCCTACAGCCGAGTAGGTAGAAAAGGACCTTTGAGTAAGAAGGACCTGTGATGATGTCATGGGTCATGTGATCGGACACCTGACCTGATAGAGGGCAGACGGTAGGCTCTGTAAACTAATGGTCTACTGTATGTGCTGGCGTTTCTAGTTGTTTTGTTTTGTGTATACAGGTCCTGCTGTAATATATATGTGTACAGCAGGACCTCCTATCTATCTATCTATCTATCTATCTATCCACAGTGCAGGAGCTGTATACAGGAGTGGTGCTGCTGGTTCTGTATACAGCTCCTGCTCTCTGTGTGTGTGTATATATATATATATATCTCATGCATCATATATACAGATGTATATATATACAGAGAGCAGTAGCTGTATACAGAACTAGCAGCACCAGCATGTTAGATATATATATATATATATATATATATATATATATATATATATATATATATCTTACATGCTGGTGCTGCTAGTTCTGTATACAGCTACTGCTCTGTATATAAATAAATAAATGGCCGGCTCCGTGCAGCAGGTGGATACAGCGGGAGGACCGCTTGAAAAACTGGGATACAGCCTATGGCTATGGCTGTATCCCAGTTTTCCAGGCGGTCCTCCCGCTGTATCCACCCGCTGCACGGAGGCTGCAGACAGAGGGAATCGATGCCGAGAGTTCGGCAGTTTCGGACCATCCCTAATATATATCATACTGGGGCTGCTAGTTCTGTATACAGCTCCTGCTCTGTGTGTATATATATAATCCTGTCATTGGGTCTGACTCATCCAGAGTCCTGACTACTGCAGAGATCAGGAGATACAGGAGGAGAAAGATATGCAGCAGCCGCATGTTTCTTCTGCTGCAAATCTTTCCTCGTCTGTCTCTCCGTGATTTGCTCCTCAAAGGGGCTCGCCGAGGCTCTGTCGCCCAAGGGCCCACAAAAACCTGGAGCCGGCCCTGCCCTCCTTACTCCCCTCTCCCATACCTGACCCTGCTTGGGGCTCAGCTTCCTGGTGTAGATCATGCAGCGAGGGTGAGAGAGGAGGTGTCCAGCTTGCAGCAGATCAAGAGCTTGGAAAAGCCTCCTTTACTCCTTGTATCATAGAATAAAATCGTCCAAAAAGATAGGAAAGATGAGGGCACTCACCATATAGCGTGATCTTCTTTCTTTATTTCATCTTTATACGTGCATTAAAAGTATTGGACACATCGGGCTTAGCAAGGACGCCAGACACCCACCATGAGGATGCCCTCATCTTTCCTCTCTTTTTGGATGTTTGAAATCGTCGTATACCCCATTCAGTAGTGAGCACCAACCAGTGATCTATCCTCCTATCCTTATCCACCCGTGGGGTCCCATATCGTGAGCCAGGATAGAGCAGTTCCAGTGACTGTTTCTTTTGAAATTGATAGAATAAAAGCGTTTTCTACATCCTAGAAGCACAGCTGGGTATATAAAAGCTACTTCACCTAACAGCATCTAAGGGTCCTATGAGAACGACCAATGGCAGCCCAATTGATTATGTAAATTAGCGTAAATCTGCTAGATCAGTACTTGTTTACTGAGCCTAATACATGGCTTGGTTATTGTTTAGCAAGGGCTGCACGGACATCATTAACAAAGTCTATGCAGCCCTTGGCCTAAACTATTCATACATAACCTCTCCATGCTCCCGGTCTCCTCCTGCCTTCTGGTCTCTTCCCGGCACCGCGCTCTGCAGCTTCTCGGAGCTGACAGGCCGCATTGGTCCCGGACAGTGATTAGCTGAGCAGCTGTGAGCTCAGAGAAGCTGTGGCCTCGGGAAAAGAACAGAGGGCAGGAGGAGACCGAGAGCGTGGACAGGTAATATATATACAGTTTATTTAATCATCAGCCGTCGGCCGCACATCGCTATTACACGTATTGATACACGGTCAGTTGATGTAATCCAACATAACCCAAAACAGTGAGTAATAATAAATGCCTATAAGCCATTGGTATTTATGGATGTTTATTGATGAGACAAGAACATCCTTAGGTGTGGACTCAGGACAACTCTGGCGGAATTCAGCGGCGGGATGAGCAGCACAGCCAGGAAGCCTTCTTGGAGCGAGATGTTGGATGGAATTTTCTCTCCAGGCTTCTTCTTTTCTTCCGTCTCCTCTTTTCCAGCCAGGAGCCGACTCTCTTACACTTCTCTTCTCTTTTTTTTCCTTTCATCCGCTCGGCTCTTTTTGCTGTTTTTGAACATAGAGCGGATATTTCTAAATGTTTTAGCCATCGATTTTTGTTTTCTTTTGGCAGACGGTGTCACTGCCTCCTCTGTCTGTCTGAGCCCAGGATGGAACTCTGTCTTTTTAGGCTCTGCCTCCATGATGGTTTCTGCCTCCACTGTGAAGTTATTTGGGATACAGTGGATTTCTCCATATATTGATGGTTCTCTCTCCTTTGGGCTCTTTGTCTCTTCCCTCTGGGCTTCTTCATCCTCCTCTTTTTCCGTGGCTTTTGGAATATCTGCAGTGTAAAAGGGGAAACCATATGTTATTGCTGTAACCAGGTCTTGAAAGGCTGTACAATAGATTTATGGGTTTGGTTTTTATAGGAGAATATCCATCAGGGACACTTATGGCAAATCCACAGGAATTATTACCTGGCTCATGGACGACAACTTCCTCTAAATCCATGGGTTTTGCTCTGCGACGCCTCTGATGTCTGCGACAGAACCAATATATAGCACTGTGAAAGAAAGCAAAGTCTTAGGGTCCATTTACACAGAATGATTATCTGACAGATTATCTGCCAAAGATTTAAAGCCAAAGCCAGGAATGGATTTGAAAACAGGAAAAATCTGAGGCTTTCCTTTATGACCTGATCTCTGTTTATAGTCTGTTTCTGATTTTGGCTTCAAATCTTTGGCAGATAAACTGTCAGATAATCTTTCTGTGTAAATGGAGCCTTAGACAAACTAATGGAGATGACAATTTTCTACAGTCAGAGCTCAAGAGCGGGAACTTACCCGGATATGATGACGATCACGATCAATGTCAGGACCAGGCCGACTATAAGGCCAACGCTGCCTCTGCCTGTAATAAACACAGAGATGAATGGATTATTATAATCCCATTATTATTACCATTCTGTTAATATTTCTCTATAAACCATTTGGGGGATCTTTAGACCCTCCTGATGCCACAGTTTGTAATAATTATATATAGAGAAGGCAGTGGCATCTCGGGCTGGAGGTAGTAGAACCAGACAGTGAAATATGGCGACTGATCTTTGTGTATGATGAACATCATTGTGGCTTTTTAGGACTGATCTCCGAATCCCACCCTGGAATGGTCGCTCTACTCCATAGAGAAGAACCTCGAGGCAGAAAAGGGAGAGGATGGAAATAACTACTTTCTGTTCTGGAGATGATGAGGATGGAAATAACTACTTACTGTTCTGTCCGCTTCCGTCGTGTTGGGTGGCATTACTCTCTACCACCGGATCTAAGAAGGGAAATACAGATATTAAATACACTTTACAAGCTGCACCATATATCAGGGTTTCCTACAATCTGGGATTGATATACAGTTATGTTTAGTCTCCATTTAGTATAATAACCTCCCTCCAGTATGAAGACATTACCTGGTGATGACCCTGAGACCTCCTCTCCTCCATAGCAAAAGCTAAAACGCAAACAGATTGCCAGCACTCTAGACACCTCCATCCTGTCCGAGTATTAACCCTTAAAAGACTCCAGTGCAGCCCGGACATACAGAACAGTTAGCCCAGCAATGTGATGTCATTGATTCCGCTGATGTCATAGATGATACCACCTGTGTGGCAGTTAGGTCATGTGAGGGAGGAGATAACTGGAATTATCCGGTTGCATTCTCTTCTATAGTCTGCAGGGTGTAATACTCTGCAGCATCTGTGTACACCTGGTATCTAATCACTGCTGTATTCTCTTCTATAGTCTGCAGGATGTAATACTCTGCAGCATCTGTGTACACCTGGTATCTGAGATCACTGCTGTATTCTCTTCTATAGTCTGCAGGGTGTAATACTCTGCAGCATCTGTGTACACCTGGTATCTGAGATCACTGCTGTATTCTCTTCTATAGTCTGCAGGGTGTAATACTCTGCAGCATCTGTGTACACCTGGTATCTGATATCTGTTACAATGAGAATTCTGCTCTGCTTTGCTTTTTGCTTCATGTCAAGGCCGGGAGTTGTTACCAATAGATGACTGCAAGGACACTAGATACTAGATACTATGACCGCTCATGCAACAAATGTAAACTTTCTGGTTTCTCTTGTTACCCTTGAAGTGGTCTTGGATATAAAAATAAGTGATATTCCTATAATAAACAGAATCAGTTTGGACTCTGCTTGCCTCACGTGTCCTTTCTGGTCCTTGGCAGACTGCAGATGCCATACTTTTTTAATTAGACAGCCCCCAGGTATAGCTGAGACTTCCATTTGAGGTCTCACCCTAACATTATCTGGCGCCCAACGTGGGGCTTGGCCTCTACACCTCAATTGAATGCTGCACACCTGGACCACGAAAGCAACCCAAGGAGGAACGCACAGACTTCGTGTGAAAACAGCGCTGGCACGGGTAAGAACACTTAAGCTTCTTACACTGCTTTGTGCCTCCCTTTTCCTCTGGGTTTTGCCTAGGTCTGGTGAGTAGCATGTTATAGACTGAGTAAAAGTGCATGCCATGCCATTTGTTTAGAAAGAACCCAGCAATATAGTTATACTTGGACCAGCTGATCGAATGAGTGACTCCTTTTCCCTACTGGGAGAACTCTGCACCACCCTTATAGTATTTGTTATTTTGCTATTCTCCCTCTGGATCTGTTATATAATTTATCAGAACCAGGAGGAGGGTAAGGGTTCCTAGAGTATCCTTAAAGGGGTTATCCAGCGCTACAAAAACATGGCCACTTTTCCCCCTACTGTTGTCTCCAGTTCAGGTGTGGTTTGCAATTAAGCTCCATTTACTTCAATGGAACTGAGCAGCAAAACCTCACCCCATCTGGAGACAACAGTAGGGGGAAAAGTGGCCATGTTTTTGTAGCGCTGGATAACCCCTTTAATTCCTAGGTGGTCCTAAAAAGTACTACCCAAGGAGTGGTAGAGGACGTTAGAGGACCACTTGGATGAGAGGAAAAATAGAGAAATCAGGTGGAAAAGGGGTTTCTAGAGTTTCCTGATCCCTAGAGGAAAGTCCCAAAAGCACTGACCCAAGGAAGAAGACGCTAGAGGACTACTAGGATGGGAGGAAAAATATAGGAACCAAGAAATGATGGGTAAAGTGCAGAGTAGACTGGGGAGGGGAGAAAGGAAGTCATTGGGATGGACTTCCAAACAGATGATGTGTATCAGACAGATGAGAGTAGGAGGTGGCCGCGACTACTGGACTTGTTTTAAGATTGTTGTGAAAATTCCTAAGTCCTATCATATTTGTTACAGTTGCCCGCCTTATTGTTACTGTATCTGACATATTTCCATGTAACGCTGTATAACAAGCCTTTGTACATGTGTATGTTTGTGTGTGTGTGTGTATATATATGTGTATATATATATATATATATATATATATATATATATATATATATTATGTGTGTGTGTGTATCCACACGTACATCATATTGGGATATATAAATATATATATATATATATATATATATATATATATATATATATATGTGTGTGTGTGTCTTCTGATAAGTTCTAAGCAAATAGTTTTTCCTACTGAATTATAATTGTGAAGTGTGTGTCCCAGTGTATGAAAATTTCATTACACAGGATTTTCTAAGAAGTTTTACTGATAATTGGCTGGGTTCACACTACGTATATTTCAGTCAGTATTGTGGTCCTCATATTGCAACCAAAACCAGGAGTGGATTGAAAACACAGAAAGGATCTGTTCACACAATGTTGAAATTGAGTGGATGGCCGCCATATAATAGTAAATAACGGCCATTATTTCAATATAACAGCCGTTGTTTTAAAATTAAATGACGGCCATCCACTCAATTTCAACGTTGTGTGAACAGAGCCTTTCTGTGTTTTCAATCCACTCCAGGTTTTGGTTGCAATATGAGGACCACAATACTGACTGAAATATACGTACTGTGAACCCAGCCTACTGTATAATCTGTGATTTCACTGTCCAAGGTTACCCTTGGGTCAGATGGGAGTAAGGGGTCTTGTGCCGCTGAGTGGTTTGTGGGCATCTTGCCAAATCTTACTCATAAGGGAGCTTGTTTCTTCTGTAGCTTCTGATACAGGGTGACTTTAGTTAATTTAGTTAAGTTTGGAAGAACATGTAGAATGCCCACAGCTTCCACTATAATGGTGCGTTCACACCTACAGGATCTGCAGCTGATTTTCAGCAGCCGACTTCATTTAAATAACTGAACACAGCATCAAATCTGCTGCAGATCCTGTAGGTGTGAACGCACCCTAAGGATAAATAATACTACAAAGTACACAGAGAGAAGCAAGCGTATCTATATTTGCATATATGCATTGTGTATATATATATATATATATATATATATATATATATATATATATGTATGTATGTGTGTGTATTGTGTATCTATATTTGTATTGTGTATCTATATGTGCAAATATGTGTATTGCCTATTTATGCGAGTATATATTTATGTTTTATGAGGCTGCTGACTCTTATATAAGAATTATTCTATATATGTTTCACATTTCATTTTCTATGTGTCTTTTATTTAGATTTTTAGCAAATGACCATTAATCTGAGACTATCTGGGGATAAGATATTATATAACTTTTTATTTTTAGTGAGAACAGTTTTGTGATGATTATAACAAACTATTATAATATAGTAAGCCCATAGGAGAACCTAAAGAAACGACTGTTGTAAACAAGATTATTGATCAGGAAACTTTTCAATATTAGTAACTGGGAAATTTATAGAGGAGTCTGGGACCTTTAACTGCAACCTATAGAGAGGTGAACTAGAAGATCTACACACCTCTGAGGCAATCTACAGTATATAATTCCAAAGATAACCCCCCTAAGTGAAGTAAGATGAGGGTCAATACATCTGACTTTCCTATGCACAAGTCCACTCATTGGGGGGTCATTCACTAGGAATGAACCGTCAAGTAACTGGTGAAGAGGAATCGGTGCATTGGGACAGATGGGTGAGGTTCTTTTATAGGGACAGAATAGACTTCATAGGGGGGATTGTTGTGGAAATAAAGACAATTCTGTATATTCTATTGTTAAAGATTGCACCCAAATCCTAGACAACACCTAGAGGTGTATAGTGTTATACTTGGCTATGTTATTGGAATTAAGCGGATGAGTTTTTTATTGACTAAAGATGTTTATTGTGTTTTTGTTACTTATTGTTTGAAATTTTAAATCCGAAAGATGAAAATGTAATTGAAGCCTAAATATTAATGAAGTTTTAAGTTATCATTGTAGATAATCCCAGATTTTACAAAGATGGATGACACAAGGATATACGGTGACCCCCATGCAGTATGATGTACCACTACAGTAACCACCCTCTGAGGTGTGAAGACAATCACTAAGACATATAAGATGGTTACAGGTAACTTTGCAGATGTCTATGTGAATTCCAGGTACCCTTTTTCCAGGCAACCTTAATGAGTCAATTGGCGAGTTTGAGATTTGTTGGGTCCCTGGGCAAACCAATAAATAACACTGTTCAAAGAAGAAGAGCTGCCATTGAGAGCGGCTGACGCAACGTTCACGCAGACAAACCCTGAGGCTAAAAGGGGGATGGATGATGGACGAAGCTGCCAATGCTGCAGTTTCCGGTCTCTTCCCAAGGTAACAGTACAAATTGTACAGGTGGATGGGGAGATGTTTCCTGTCTCTTCCTGAGGTAACCGTATATAGCAGGGGTACTCAACAACTTTTAGTGAGGGGCCACTTACCGGGGTCTTTTGTCAGGTGAAGGTCCGAGCTGAACATCAGTAGGAAACGTGTTTTGTTACTTTTCACAAATGTTTTTGAACTATTTACATACAGAATTGATGCTTATTAGTGTGAAAACTGGCATTTTGTCTCTCTCACCAGCCCTTTGAAATTAGGTACAAAGGGGGTGACTGCGCCCAGTAGTATATAGCCCCCCTGTGCGCTCCCCCAGTAGTATATAGCCCCCTTTGCGCTCTCCCCCTGTAGTATATAGCCCCCCCTGTGCGCTCTCCCCCTGTAGTATATAGCCCCTCTATGCACTCTCCCCCTGTAGTATACATCCCCCCCTGTGCGCTCTCCCCCTGTAGTATATAGCCCCCCTGTGCACTCTCCCCCTCCCATATAGCCCCCCTGTGCTCCCCCTCCCATATAGCATGCAAAAACAAACACTTAAGGCCCTATTCCACGGAATGATTATCGGCCGATATCGGCCGCTACGGCCGATAATCGTCCCGTGGAATAGAAGGCAACGATCAGCCGACATTGTTCATGTCGGCTGATTGTTGCGTCGTTTGTCTTTCAAACATGTTGAAAGACAAACGACAAATACAGCAACGATCTGCTGCTGTCGCCCCGTGGAAAAGGAGCGGCGGCAGCAGACGCTGCTGTTTGCTATGGGTTGCCGGAACGATCTGGCCTCTGCAGCTGGCCTCCGCGGTCCGCCAGTTGAGGACCCCTGTTGGTAAATAGTGTACAGGTGGATGGGGAGATGTTTCCGGTCTCTTCCTGAGGTAACCGCACATAGGGGGACATTTATGAAGTCCGGCGTTTTTTACGCCGCACTTAAAAATGTCCCCGCAGCTCCGGAGCTTTGCCTCTACCTAAATCCCGATCGCACGGAGCCCGTCCGTACGAAAATTTTGAAACCTACGCCAGCTCAGAGCTGGCGGAGGTTTCAGTATTATTTTTCGTAGCGAAAAAATGTTAAATGAAGCGGACCCAGAGTCACAGGTGGTCCATATAGGTATGTCCTTGTCTTTATTGATGTTGTCCTTACAAGTTAGCTGAATGTCTGAGGTGATACTAGTGGCCTCAAAGCAGAAAAAGAGACCAGCAGTCAAAAGACAGGTTTAAGGATCCATAACAATGCCGCTAACCGTGACAAAAAGGATCATGTGATATATGATTTTCATGAAAAGGCTTTGAAACCTTAGGTGATGTATCGTTTACATCTTGTTTTTATTTCTATGGTGGTTATTTTTATGTATAATATGATCACAGTGAAACAAGAGACAATTCAGTAAGATTCAAATACACCAGTATTAATTGAACTGTTAAAGCGACTCTGTACCCACAATCTGACCCCTCAAAACCACTTGTACCTTTAGATAGCTGCTTTTAATCCAAGATCTGTCCTGGGGTCCGTTCGGCAGGTGATGCAGTTTTTGTCCTAAAAAAAAAAATTTAAACTTGCAGCCCCGTGGCCTAGATTGTGTATGCATAAGGCTGGTACCACCCCTCCGTCCCTCCTCCCCACCCTCTTCATCATTAGGAATGCCACTGGAACATTTTCTCCTGTGTGAACATTGCACAGGTGCCCTAACGATCCAGCCCATGTTCAGTATTCACACAGCTGACGAATAGTAGGCAATCTGCCTGGAGCATTCCTAATGATGGTACCGCACCCCCGTAACGCCCCTGGTGCAGGAGGCGCAGATGGGCCCGAAGCGAATAAAATATTTGCAAATAGACCATTTGCGAAAATATTTTTTTACGCTAATCAGGCCCATCTGCGCCTAAAAAGGGCATTTTAGCCTTTTAATAAATTTCCTCCATGGTGTCTCTCATATATCTGTCTGTGCTCCCAGAATGTAGAAAAATGCTTTTAGTCTATAGAAAGAAGAGTCAAAG
Source organism: Dendropsophus ebraccatus (assembly GCF_027789765.1). Lineage (NCBI taxonomy): Eukaryota > Metazoa > Chordata > Amphibia > Anura > Hylidae > Dendropsophus > Dendropsophus ebraccatus. The sequence goes on along the minus strand of NC_091468.1, from coordinate 13,011,061 downwards.
AGGCGTTCCCACCAGGCTGTAACCCCTCCTTACTCCCCTCTCCCATACCTGACCCTGCTTGGGGCTCAGCTTCCAGTTGTTGATCATGCAGGGATGGGGGAGGGGAGACATTCCAGCTTGCAGCAGATCAGGCCTAAACTGTTCTTACATTACCTATCCACGCTCCCGGTCTCCTCCTGCCTTCTGGTCTCTTCCCGACACTGCTGCTGCTGAGAGGCCGCATTGGTCCCAGCCAGTGATTGGCTGAGCAGCTGTAAGCTCAGAGAAGCTGCAACTTGTGGTGGCGGGAAGAGAGAGCAGAAGGCAGGGCAGGAGGAGACCAGGAGTGTGAAGAACTGATGTATGAACAGTTTACTTAATTATCAGCAATTGGCCGCACATCACTATTTTTTAAAGATTTTTTGGAAAACCAAGGTTTCCCTACTTTTTTTTTCTTTACATACATTAAAACATCAAAAATACAAAAGGTATAATGAGAACATTGGCATGAAAAGAGGATATATATATATATATATATATATATATATATATATATATATATATATAATCAGTAAGCACTCTATTGAACTGAACAGCTACTGGAGGGTTCCAAGCATAAATTATGTAGTAGAAATGTCCACGTTCATCCGTCATGGAATATCCCAGAAAATAAAGTTGCAGAGATGCGCACATCACTATTACACGTATTGATACTTGGTCAGTTATTGCAATCCTTGATAACGCCTTTTAATGCAGGTATCACACCAACATAACCCAACACAGTGTGAATAAAAAGAAATGTCCATAAGCCATTGGTATTTCTAGATGTTTATTGCAGAGACGTACTAGAACGTCCTTAAATGTGGACTCGGGACAGCTCTGGTGGAATTCAGCGGCGGGATGAGCAGCACAGCCAGGAAGCCTTTTTGGAGCGAGATGTTTGATAGTATTTCTTCTCCAGGCTTCTCCTCTTCTTCCGTCTCCTCTTTTCTAGCCAGGAGCCGACTCTCTTACACTTCTCTTCTCTTTTTTTCCTTTCATCCGCTCGGCTTTTTTTGGTGTTTTTGAAAAAAGAGCGGAAGTTTAGGAATGTTTTAGCCATTGATTTTTCTTTTCTTTTGGCAGACGGGGTCAGTGCCTCCTCAGTCTGTCTCAGCCCAGGATGGAACTCTGTCTTTTTAAGCTCTGCCTCCATGATGGTCTCTGCCTCCAGGATGGTCAGTGCCTCCATGATGATCTCTGCCTCCATGATGGTCTCTGCCTTCATGATGGTCTCTGCCTCCAGGATGGTCAGTGCCTCCATGATGATCTCTGCCTCCATGATGGTCTCTGCCTTCATGATGGTCTCTGCCTCCAGGATGGTCAGTGCCTCCATGATGATCTCTGCCTCCATGATGATCTCTGCCTCCATGATGGTCTCTGCCTCCAGGATGGTCAGTGCCTCCATGATGATCTCTGCCTCCATGATGATCTCTGCCTCCATGATGGTCTTTGCCTCCACTGTGATGTTATTTGGGATACAGCGCATTTGTCCATATTTTGATGGTTCTCTCTCCTTTGGGCTCTTTGTCTCTTCCCTCTAGGCTTCGTCCTCTTTTGCCGTGGCTTTTGGAATATCTACAATGTAAAAGGGGAAACCATATGTTATTGCTGTAGCCAGGTCTGGAAAGGCTGTACAATAGATTTATGCGTTGGGTTTTTATAGGAGAATATCCATCAGGGAACTTGTGGCAAATCCACAGGATAAGCCATAAATGTCCCCTAGATGCAGATTCCACTTCTATTTCAGATCCAAGGCCCCCCGATGGGAATAGGAGTTACATAACCTACTGGGAGCGACAACCCCATCAACTACAATGGCCACGAATAACCCCAAAGGGTGCCAGGAAATCCTTAATCTAAATATAGATGCCAGTCCTGGGGTGGGTCCCACATCTAGGGCACACTTGTGGCATATCCCAATACTTTACTAATAGATTTTAAAGGTAAACTGGTGACCGTCCATTGCCATCTATGAGAAGGCTAATTCTAATAAGAGCAGTGTATGAGGAAATGGCATGTACATGTTGTGCTATTTCTTATTTCACAAGTATATGGTCACCATTTAGAATTTATATCTGAAAATAAATCCTCATCTGGTAAGATATAGTAATTATTACCTGGCTCATGGACGATAACTTCCTCTAAATCTCTCTCTCTCTCTCTCTCTGCGATGCCTCCGACATCTCTGACAATACCAATATATAGCGCTGTGAAACAAAACAATGGGGAGGATTTATCAAACATGGTGTAAAGTGAAACTGGCTCAGTTGCCCCTAGCAACCAATCAGATTCCACCTCTCATTTTCCAAAGAGTCTGTGAGGAATGAAAGGTGGAATCTGATTGGTTGCTAGGGGCAACTGAGCCAGTTTCACTTTACACCATGTTCGATAAATCTCCTCCAAAGTCTTTTGGACAAACTGATGTAGATGACAATTTTGTACAGTTAGAGCCCAAGAGCGGGACCAGGCCGACTATAAGGCCAACGCTGCCTCCGTCTGTAATAAACAAAGACGGAGATGAATGTGTTATTATAATCCCATTATTACTTATTTTTACTATTCTATGAATATGTTTGTATAAACCATTTAGGGGGATCTTTAGACCCTCCTGATGCCACAGTTAGTAATAATGAGATATATATTTGGCAGTGGCATCTCGGGCTGGAGGTGGTAGAACCAGTCGGTGAAATACGGCGACTGATGTTTGCATATGAAGAAATGGGAGAGGATGGAAATAACTACTTACTGTTCTGGCCGCCTCCGTCCTGTCCGGTGGGATTACTCTCTACCACCGGATCTAAGGGAAACACAGACAGTAAATACATTTTCTCAGCTGCATCTTCTCTCTCTCTCTCTCTCTCTCTCTCTCTCTCTATATATATATATAAATAAACAGGGTTTCCTATCATCTGGAATTGATATACAGTACAGTAATGTTTAATCTCCATTTAGTATAATAACTCCCATTTGAACTCCCCTTTGAAGCCATTACCTGGTGATGACCCCGAGACCTCTTCTCCTGCATAGCACAAGCTACATAGCAAACAGGTCATGTGAGGGAGGAGATGACTGGAGTTACAGGATATCCTGGGACTTGCAGTGTTTAGTTGTTGTAGTGTGCACTTATTCTCTTGTATGCTATTATATGTTAGATGCTGGGACTTGTAGTACTATCTGATATCACTGCCATATTCTCCCTGGTATCTGATATCACTGCTGTATTCTCTTCTATAGTCTGGGGGGTGTAATACTCTGCAGCATCTGTATACACCTGGTATCTGATATCATAGCTTTATTCTCTTCTATAGCCTGCAGGGTGTAATACTCTGCAGCATCTTTGTACACCTGGTATATGATATTACTGCTGTATTCTCTTTTATAGTCTGCAGGGTGTAATACTCTGCAGCATCTGTATACACCTGGTATCTGATATCACTGCTTTATTCTCTTCTATAGTCTGCAGGTTGTAATACTCTGCAGCATCTGTGCACACCTGGTATCTGATCAGTGCTGTATTCTCTTTTACAGTCTGCAGGGTGTAATAATCTGCAGCATCTGTGTACACCTAGTATCTGATCACTGCTAAAGCTTTGGCTGTCTAGGCATGATGGGAGTTGTAGTCTTGCATAATCCCTTTAAACTAAAAGAAAGAGAGCAAAAAAACACAGGCACCGGCGCCTCGTGTAACACCTTAGGATAAATGAGATAGTGGGTAGGGAGGTATTGCACTCACCTAAAAGCCACTTGGGCTTGATGCGTATCACCCAAAAAGGGTAGCGAAGTGTAGAACTGTCCAGATCCCAGTAGCTGCTAAGCTAGACGTACCAGCGGACGGGATGCTCCCACCGGGGGCCCGTATAGGAATATTGCAAAGAAAATGTTGAAAACACCGGTACAGTGACTCCAGCTCTGCTACTGTAAGACCATCACGGGACTCCAATAGTTAAGATTAAAAAGGTTTATTTACAAAACATAGCATGAAGTTAACATGTTTCGGGAAAAAAACTATCCCTTCCTCAGAACCAGTATGCATACTGGTTCTGAGGAAGGGATAGTTTTTTTCCCCGAAACATGTTAACCTCATGCTATGTTTTGTAAATAAACCTTATAATCCCTTTAAGATGTTTAGTGTCATGTGTACTGCTGTTCCCAGTTAGCTGATTCTATGAAACTTTTAAAGGGGTTATCTAAGCTTACAAAAACATGACTGCTTTCTTCCAGAAACAGCACCTCTCAAAAATTTTGGTGTGGGGTTTTGCAGCTCAGTTCCACTGACATGAAGCGAGCTGAATTGTCATACCACACACAAACTGGGGATAGGGATGGCGCTGTTTCTGCAAGAAAGTCACTGTGTTTTTTTCTAATCCTGAACAACCTCTTTAACCCCTAGACGATCCTGGACGTAGGGTTACGTCATGGAAGTCTGTCCCCAGACGACCCTGGACGTAACCCTACGTCCTGGGTGTTTCTCGGGCTATGAAGCGCGCTCCGGAGCGGAGCGTGCTTCATAGCAGGTGGGGGCCAGCGGCAGTGCGCAGCCGGGACCTCACCGCTAATGACACGCTGCAGCGATCGTGCTGCCGCGTGTCATTAACCCCTTAAACGCCGCGACCACGGCGTTTAAGTGCAAGTGACAGGGGGAGTCCCCTGTCACTTACCGATCGGGACCCCCGCAGTGTGACTGCGGGGGTCCCGATCGTTGAAACGGACCGCCGGAGGTCTCTTACCTGCCTCCGAGCGGTCCGATCGGCGATCTGCTGCACTGAGCCTGCACACGGATGCCTATGCCTATGGCATAGCAATGGTCAGTGTAAAAATCCAAGTAGTGAATGTAGAAGTCCCCCAAAGGCGCTTCAAATGTGTAAAAAAAAAAGTTCAAAACACTAACACACTACCCCAAAACCCCTCCCCCAATAAAAGTTGAAATCACCCCCCTTTACCATAATATAAATAAAACATATAAAAAGAAATAAATAGATAAACATATAATATACCGTAGCGTGCGTAGTTGTCCGATCTATTAAAATATAACAAGCGTCATTGGGAACGGTAAACGGCGTACACGAAAAGAGGGAAAAAAGTGCGCGGATTAAAAGTGATCAAAACGTCCGATCTTCACAAATATGGCATTAATAAAAACTAGAGATCATGGCGGAAAAAATGACACCCCACACAGCCCCGTAGGTGAAAAAATAAAACTGTTATAAGCGTCACAATAGGCCCATTTTATTAATATTTAATTGCCAAAAAAAGGATTTCATAAAAAAAATATATATATAACATAGAGAATCTGTGTAGCCTGCATATGGTTGTGTTCGGGCTGACCTATAGAATAATAGTATCATGTCGCTGTTACCATATAGTGCATTACGTAGACACAGGAACCCCCCAAACGTTACCATATTGAATTCTTTTTTACGATTTCACCTATTTATATCTTCATAAATAATATATTTGGGATTCCATCATACATGTTATGGTAAAATGAATGACGCCATTACACAGTACAACTATTCCTGTAAAAAACAAGCACTTACATGGCTTGTAGATAGAAAACTGAGAGTGCTGGAGCTCTTAGAAGGGGAGGAGGGAAAAACGAAAACACTAAGATCAAAATTTGCGCGGTCCACTGGGTCATTTTGGTTTTAGTAAAAAGCCCCCTCCCCTAATAAAAGTCTGAATCACCCCCCTTTTCCCATGTTTTAAATAAAAATAAATAAACATATTTGGTATCGCCGCGTGCATAATCGCCCGAACTATTAATCACATTCCTGATCTCGCACGGTAAACGGCGTAAGCACAAAAAAATCACAAAGTGCAAAATTGCGCATTTTTGTTCGCTTAAAATCCTGAAAAATTGTAATAAAAAGCGATCAAAAAGTCGTATATGCGCAATCAAGGTACCGGTCGAAAGTAAACACCTTGGCGCAAAAAATAACACCTGACACAGCCCCATAGACCAAAGGATAAAAGCGCTATAAGCCTGGGAATGGAGCGGTTTTAAGGAACATATATTTGTTAACAATGGTTTGAATTTTTTACAGGCCATCAAATAAAATAAAAGTTATACATGTTACATATCGTTGTAATAACGACTTAAGGAACATGCATAACTAGTCAGTTTTATCGAAGGGCGAGCGGCGTAAGAACAAATACCCCCCAAATAAAAACAATGCGTTTTTTTTGTTCAATTTTACCACACTTTGAATTGTTTTCTGGTTTCGCAGTGTACTTTATGCAAAAATTCAGCCTGTCAGTGCAAAGTACAATTAGTGACGCAAAAAATAAGGGCTCATGCGGGTTTCTAGTGGAAAAATGCAAGTGCTATGGACTTTTAAGCACAAGGAGAAAAAAACGAAAACGCAAAAACGTTAAGAGGTTAAGACTGACTCCCTTTTCTAAGATAGTTATTTTACCGCTCGGGCCCCAGAGGAGACACCCCACCGTTACATATACAGATTCATCCTTGTCATATATCATGTGTTATACTGTATATGTCATATAACTTTCCCAAAACATCCCTCCTATCAATGTAACCCAAATATCCAACCACAACTCTCATTATGCAACAGCTTCTCTATTATATAAGTTCATAAATTAAGAAAAAGGAAAATCCCGGATGAATTCCTTACAGCCCACCTTGACTCATACAGCACACGTGTTCAGCTAAATACTAAGCCCCGCCCACTGTGGGGTGTACTGAGAGGGAGGCTACAGGCATGGCGGCTGGCTATGTGGACTGTCACTGCCATATGACAGCCGAGGAGTTCTCCCAGGTAATCCCTGAGTACAGTCATGTGAGTCCATAACCGCTCTACAGAGGAGGCCGGCACTGTCCAGGCTGACGGCGGCGGCCATTTTCTCGGAGACATCCTGTGTCAGTGTGTGTTCTCTAGTGTGTAGTGACAGTTCTTCCTACAGATACACTGACTCCTATTATCAGTAGATATATAAGGGGTCCTGTTTCTATGACAACCCGCGTGGATTGTGGCCTTATTTTGCAGACACATTTTTTTACTTTAACAGCTGCAAAACGGAGTCCCATTTTACTGCAGCTGTGACACAGCCCACAGCAGACTGGAGATAGTGGGGTGCCGCAATGTACACCCTCCTAGATTATAAAGAGAGTCTCCACCCAGAACATAGGAGACCTCCTGGCAGCCTGTGGTGACCGCAGTGGTCAGGCGTTGTTTTTTGGGTGGAGAGTGCCCTCATTGTGGGGACAGTGCCTGGAAGCACCCCAGTAGTGTTGTTAGGGGCTCTGGTTTTGGGCACCTTCTTATGGGGACACTCTGACTAGTTAAGGGGACACTCTGACCAGTTATGAGGACACTGACTCTATGGGGACACTCTGACTAGTTATGAGGACACTCTGACTAATTATGGGGATGCTGACTCTATGGGGACACTGACTAGTTATGGGGACACTATGACTAGTTATGGGGACACTGACTAGTTATGGGGACACTGACTAGTTATGGGGACACTATGACTAGTTATGGGGACACTGACTAGTTATGGGGACACTGACTCTATGGGAACACTGACTAGTTATGAGGACACTCTGACTAATTATGGGGATGCTGACTCTATGGGGACACTGACTAGTTATGGGGACACTATGACTAGTTATGGGGACACTGACTCTATGGGAACACTGACTAGTTATGAAGACACTATGATTAGTTATGGGGACACTGACTAGTTATGGGGACACTGACCAGTTATGGGGACACTCTGACTAGTTTTGGGGACACTGACTCTTTATGGGGACACTCTGACTAGTTATGGGGACACTGACTCTATGGGGACACTCTGACTAGTTATGGGGACACTCTGACTAGTTATGGGGCCACTCTGACTCTTTATGGGGACACTGACTAGTTATGGGGACACTGACTCTTTATGGGGCCACTCTGACTAGTTATGGGGACACTGACTCAATGGGGACACTGACTAGTTATGGGGCCACTCTGACTAGTTATGGGGCCACTCTGACTCTTTATGGGGACACTCTGACTAGTTATAGGGACACTGACTCTTTATGGGGACACTCTGACTAGTTATGGGGACACTGACTAGTTATGGGGACACTGACTCTGTGGGGACACTGACTAGTTATGGGGACACTGACTCTGTGGGGACACTCTTGACTAGTTATGGGGACACTCTGACTAGTTATGGGGACACCCTAACTCTTTATGGGGACACTCTGACTAGTTATGGGGACACTGACTCTGTGGGGACACTGACTAGTTATGGGGACACTCTGACTCTTTATTGGAACACCCTGACTAGTTATAGGGACACTCTGTGTCTTGTTATGGGGACACTTTCTGGTTATGGGGGCACTGTCACTAGTTATGGGGACACTCTGTCACTAGTTATGAGGACACTTATGGTTATGGGGGCACTCTTACTAGTTATGTGGACGCTGAGTAGTTATGGGGACACTGATTATTTATGGGGACACTTTTTCTGGTTATGGGGGCACTGTCACTAGTTATGGGGACACTTATGGTTATGGGGCACTTTTACTAGTTATGTGGACGCTGACTAATTATGGGGACACTGATTATTTATGGAGACACTTTCTAGTTATGAGGACACTCTGACTCTAGTTATGGGGACACTGACTTTAATTATGTGGACGCTGACTAGTTATGGGGACACTGATTATTTATGGGGACACTTTTTCTTCTTATAGAGACACTTTCTAGTTATGAGGACACTCTGACTCTAGTTATGGGGACACTGACTATTTATGAAATAATGGCAGTATTCCTATAAGCTCTGATTATGGGGCACTGTGACTAGTTATGATGACACTCTAGCTGTTCAGATTATGGGGACACCGACTCTTGATATGGAGAAATGTTAGCTCTGGTTGTGGGGATACACACGCTGGGTTTGGGAAGCAAAAAAATACAGATCCCATAGACTTATATTGGTTTGTCTGTACGGATCCATAAAACTACATGAATGGGCCCTAATTGCGGATCCACAATCGCATACAAACTTACGGGAGGTGTGAATGTAGCCTTACCTTGTAGCACTTTGTCCACACCTCCCTGAAACTTTTGCGCGGTCCTGTATTTCTTATTGGGGCTTACAGACCGCGTCATCAGCAGCTCAGCCGCGATTGGCTGAGCACAGTTATGCTCAGCCAATCGCGGCTGAGCTTCGGATGACGCTGCAGAGGGCGGCCGGCACTCGGGAAGATCCGCCGGCCTCCCGAAGAAGACGTCACTGCTGAGGATCGGAGACCGTGGACGACACGAGATGCGGTGAGTATAATGCACCACACTTCCGGGTCTAGCGTGGGTGGGGGGAAACATGGGGAAGGGGGCCATTCACAGACATAACATACATTACAAAGTTGTATAACTTTGTAATGTGTGTTATTCTGTGAATAATTTTTTATCGCCGGACAACCCCTTTAATCTGCCAGGTCCCTGGCCCCTCTGTCTTCGGGAGCGCCCCAAACCAACCCCTATGCAAGGAGGGCAGGCGGCCAGCTAGGGGGGCGCTCTGCCAGACAGAACATATCTCTGCCAGACCAGTTAGGTGTGCAGCTGACTGTCTGCCAGAGCGCCCCCCAGCTGGCCAGCAGTGATGCGCCCTGTGCAACCGCACAGGTCGCACACCCCTAAGGCCGGCCCTGTATACTTCCTTCTCATAGTCACAACTCAGATATATTTCTTTAAAGCTGCTAAATTGTCAAGTAAACACATAACACTAAGGATAGGCCCGGACTGGACCTCCCTCTGTGCGGCCTCCTGTGATATCAGCACAGCTAACACTAATATTTACATTTGCAGGATACAGCGGATGTTCTGGAAGGAGCAAGAAAAGTAAGTCAAGTTTGGTATTTTTTTATTTTATTTAAAGGGGTCTTCCGGCGAAAATATATTTCTTTTAATTCAGCTAGTTCAGAAAGTTATATAGATTTGTAATTTACTTCTATTAAAAAAATCTCAGGTCTTCCAGTACTTATCAGCTACTGTATGTCCTGCAGGAAGTGGTGTATTCTTTCCAGTCTGACACGGTGCTCTCTGCTGCCACCTCTGTCCATGTCAGGAACTGTCCAGTGCAGCAGCAAATCCCCACAGAAACCTCTCCTAGTCATTATTATACAGAGCATTGAGTGTCGGAACACTGGCGACCTGTACATTACATATCTCTACAATCTGTGTTGTATTTTCCAGGGAGGAGTCCGGGCTGTTGTGTCAGTAACAGAACACGCAGGAGAGCTGGAACGTCTTCTGCAGCTATCACAGAGGTTTGCTTCTTAGATTAGAAATGAAACCTTTGGAAGAAATTTATTAAAGGGGTTGTTCACCAAATTTTTTTTTCTTTCATATGAACTGGTGCCAGGAAGTGCCAGAGATTTGCAATTTACTTCTATTTAAAGGGGACGCGGGCACAGAGCCCGCCCAACCCCCCGGTGCAGCCCCCGGAGACTTACCCTTTTCCAGCGAGTACCTCTCCTGGAGCCAGTCCTGGGACGAAGGTATCAGCGCCCGAAGCCGTGCACGCAGCGGAGATGAGTCCGACGCCCATAGAGAATGACGGCTCCAGGAGCGGTACTCGCTGGAAAAGGGTAAGTCTCCGGGGGCTGCACCGGGGGGTCGGGCGGGCTCTGTGCCCGCTTCCCCGGTGACAGGTTCCCTTTAAAAATATCCAGTCTTTCAGTACTTATCAGCTGCTGTATGTCCTGCAGGAAGTGGTGTATTCTTTCCAGTCTGACACAGTGCTCTCTGCTGCCACTTCGGTCCATGTCAGGAACTGTCCAGAGCAGAAGCAAATCCCCCACAGAAAACCTCTCCTGCTCTCCCGACTGGAAAAAATCCCCAATTTCTGCAGGACATACAACAGCTTATAAGAACTGGAAGACGAGATTTAGAAGTAAACTACAAATCTCTGGCACAAGCTGATTTGAAAAAAGAAATTTTTTGGTGAACAATCACTTTAATGCTTTACACACAAAAAAAAAAAATTGCAGAAAAAAGTTTCAATATTTTGCCTGATGCTTGTGGAGAAAACTTGCAGTATAAAGCCCCGTTCACACTATGGGATTGGCGCCAAATCATGCCTTCCATCACTTTAAAGCTAGCGCGCCTCCGCTGTCCGCTCAAAGAATTGACATGTCAATTGTTTAAGCGGAGAGACGAGCAGAGCAGAGGCACACGAGCCCACATTGAAGGCAGGATTCGGCACCGAGTTAGCATGGGGGGTTTCCGCACGGAATCTTGGTGCCGATTCCATAGTGTGAACGAGGCCTATGCTGGATATTGAAATCTCAGAAATATTCAGATATTTTGTGTGTTTTCCAGGTACCCCAGTTATGTTATGCCGTGTTTAGGAGTACATCCTATTCAGAGTAAAGCAGACGGTTACCACAGTGTGACATTGCAGGTAGGCACCCAAACTGGGATCATATATCTCTGTGTGTTACAATAACATCTTTTCCTGCAGAATACAAGGTACGGAGGTCTTGTTTCCATGTGCAGATCAGACAACACTTCAGGGTGCAGGTTGAGGCCCTGTTCCTACTGCAGGATAATAGCAGGAAAAGGCAACCGTCTGTTACTATTGGTGGCCAGAAATAATATTAGTGGACGTCATTATCAATAGACTGCCGCCTTTCCTTGAAACAGGACGGCACATTCTTGTAGTCGGGACATAACCTATTAACTTTCTGACACCAGTTGATTAGAAAGAAAAAGATTTTCGCCGGAGTACCCCTTTAAGGTCATCTATAAACTGTTAAAAAAAAAAATGCACGCTTAGACGCTTAGCTGAGCTCAGCATTCAAGTGCATAGGGGTTTAGGGCGGGATAACTGCTGAATAAGCGAGTGTTTGGCTGATAGATTCCGAGGGTGTATGGAGGAAGCATGCTTCTTCTAGAAAAAAAAAAATAGATATTTAAACTCAACATGCCCATTCTTTCTTTTTTCTGCTGCAGCTGTGTGTGCTATTTCTATAATATGTTATATTTTTTTGCTTTTTTGAACAGGACCTGGAACCTGCCCTGGAAAGTTTTGAAAAGTACAAAGACCATCTGGTTGGCATAGGGGAGGTAAGGGTTAAATCATTCTGGAAACCTCACGTATAATTGGTTGCTATCATGGTTGATCCGAGCAAATCCCTAATAGTCCCTTTACATGGATCGATAATTTGCGCAATTGAACGATTAACGATTTCAAAGTAACGATGTGTTTTTTATAACGAACAGCATTTAGACGGAATAATAAACCGTATGAATAAATCGCAATTGCGATTAGTTTTAAAATTGCTTAAGCTCATCTCACACATAGAGTGAATCGGTGAAAGACTGTTTAGACGACGCGATCTGCTAATTTTCAGCCAACGACCAACGAAGATTTTAGAACATGTTGAAAGATCACGATGAACGATTTCTCGCTCGTCGCTTGATCGTACGCAGTGTTTACACAAGCCGATTATCGCTCAAATGCGATTGTTATTGCGAAAATTTGAACGATAATCGTTCCGTTTAAAGGGACCATTACACACAGGGATAATCCCCACATCCTGGTAAAATATAATACTATTCCCACCACTCAGTGTCTGCTTACATCACTGATTACACATGAGACATTTGATGCTGTTATAGTGTTTGCTGGCAGCCGCCTTTAGGGGGAGCTCACTGTATACAAAATGTATACAGCTCTCATTAAGCACAGTACTAGCCGTATTAATTGTAATGCAGTTACCGTCCCCTAGTGATTGCTGCTTGCATTGGGAATGTTATACTTAGTAGGTCATGTGGTCCCAGCTGTTTGATGAGGATCTAGCATCACTACTGAGCAAACAGAAGTGAAATCGGGGATGATCTTGGGCCCCTTCATTGCAGCAATAAATGTGGGGCTGGGGGGGCTCAGTGTTTGGTCATGTCACAATATAGCAAACTGCATACATTTACCGTAAAGAGGTAGTTCAGCAAAAAAAAAAAAATCATTCAAATCAACTGGTGCCAGAGATTTTTACATTATTCTATTAAAAAATCTCCAGTCTTCCAGTACTTATCAGCTGCTGTATGTCCTGCAGGAAGTGGTGTATTCTCTCCAGTCTGACACAGTGCTCTCTGCTGCCACCTCTGTCCATGTCAGGAACTGTCCAGAGCAGGAGAGGCTTTCTATGAGGATGAGCTGCTGCTCTGGACAGTTCCTGACATGGACAGAGGTGGCAGCAGAGAGCACTGTGTCAGACTGGAAAGAATACAACACTTCATGCAGGACATATAGCAGCTGATAAGTACTGCAGGATTGGAGATTTTTTATATAGAAGTAAATTACAAATCTCTGGCACCGATTGATTTGAAAGTTCTTTTTTTTTTTTGCTGAACTACCCCTATAAGCATGGTATGGCACTATATTAATTACCCAACTTGTTCTCTTTTCCTGTACAGATCGGGTTAGACTTCACCCCCTGGCTCACTCCCACCTCCGAGGAGAGAGACGAACAGCTGAGAGTTTTCCAGATACAACTGGACATTGCAAAGCGATTGGACTTACCAGTGTCAGTATATAGACGGACCAATGCAAATATATCAGCTAATAGCTTTTACCAATTCATCTTCTTGTTCTTCAGTTTTGGAAAAGCTTATGGGTTAGAAGGGTCCCCTGACAATAAGTTATTCACAAAGGGAATTAGAGCAGGACCCCTCAATCATCTGATCTGTCATACTGGAAGGCATTGTCCACAAAGGACATCACCTTTAAATTCTAAAAATGTATTATTGTTTTTTTTATTTTACAGAAATGTCCATTCTCGTTCAGCTGGAAGACAAACTATAGCGTTTCTTAAGGAGCAAGGTGGGAACATTGTAATGGACTCTATTCAGCATATGGAATCACTGGCGATTTCTAGACTCCCCCCCCCCCCCCCTTCCTTCAGTATAGGAGGACCAATTATTTGATGCTTGCGTGTGTCAGACATAAGACCCTATTACATGGAACAATTATCGCTGTATGCGGCAGATATCAGCAGCCGATAATCGTCCTGTGAATGAACAATGCCGGCTGATCGTTTTATTTGTTTGTCTTTCAACATGTTGAAAGACAAATGACTCGTATGGCAGCGGTCTGCCACCACTCCATTCACCTGATAGAGTTACATAGTAACATAGTAAATAAGGTTGAAAGAAGACAAGAGTCCATCAGGTTCAACCTAGGGAAATCCTACTGTGTTGATCCAGGGAAGGCAAAACCCCCCATGAGGCAGGTGACAATTGCCCCATCACAGGGAGAAAACTCCCCCCAACTCCAATGGCAACCAGAACAATCCCTGGATCAACGTATCACTGGAAATCTAATGCCCATAACTTGTAATATTATATTATTCAAGAATAGCATCCAGGCCTCCCTTAAACTTATTTAATGAATCGGCCATGACAACATCATGTGGCAGAGAGTTCCACAGTCTTACCGTTCGTACAGTAAAGAACTTGCTGATGATGAAATCTTCTTTCCTCTAGACATAGAGGATGCCCCCTTGTCATGGTTACAGACCTAGGAGTAAGGAGACCACTACAAAGATCTCTGTACTGTCCATTCATATATTTGTACATTGTGATCAGATCGCCCCTAAGACGTCTTTTTTCTAGCGTAAATAACCCCAAACTTGATAACCTGTCCTGGTCCTGTAACCCATCCATTCCATTAATGACCTTTGTTGCCCTCCTCTGCACCCGCTCTAGTTCAGCTGTGTCCTTCTTATATACCGGTGCCCAAAACTGTACACAGTATTCCATATGTGGTCTGACCAGTGATTTATACAGAGGCAAAACTATGTTCTCATCTTTAGCATCCATACCTCTTTTGATGCATTCCATTATTTTATTAGCCTTGGCAGCTACTGCCTGGCACTGATCACTAAAGTTGAGTTTACTGTCCACCAATACCCCCAGGTCCTTTTCGGAAGTAGTTTTACCCAGTGTTTTATTATTTAGCACATAACTGTACTTATTATTTCTATGGCCCAAGTGCATAACCTTACATTTATCCACATTAAACTTCATTTGCCATTTCATCGCCAAAGCCTCTAGCTCCTCCAAATCCCTCTGTAATATGATATTATATTAATAAAAATATAAAAAAGAAGTGGACCCAACACTGACCGCTGTGGTACCCCACTAGTAACTAAAACCCAATCTGAATATGTTCCATAAATGACCACCCTCTGTTTTCTATCACACAACCAGTTACTTACCCATTTGCATACGTTTTCCCCAAGTCCCAGCATTCTCATTTTGTAGACCAACCTTTCATGCGGCACAATATCAAATGCCTTGGAAAAGTCCAGATACACAACATCCACAGCCTCCCCCAGGTCCAGTCTATAACTTACCTCTTCATAGAAGCCGATCAGATTAGTCTGACAGGACCGATCCCTCATAAATCCATGCTGGTGCTGCGTCATAAGATCATTTTCATTAAGATACTCCAGTATAGCATCTCTTACAAACCCCTCAAATACTTTACCTACTATAGATGTTAGACTTACGGGCCTATAGTTTCCAGGATCACTCTTTGACCCCTTCTTGAATATTGGTACCACATTAGCTATGCGCCAGTCCTGTGGAACAATCCCTGTCGTTATAGAATCTATAAATATTGGGAATAACGGTCTGTCTAACATAGTATTTAATTCTTGCAAAACTCTAGGATGGATACCTTCTGGGCCCGGTGACTTATGGATTATAATGTTTTTAAGGCATCTCCCCACTTCTTGTTGTGTTAGGCAGGTGAGATTTATGGGAGGATTTACATTATCCCTAGTCATGTCGTCTGTTATGGGATTCTCCTCTGTGAATACAGTAGAGAAGAATGTATTTAGTAGATTGGCTTTTTCCTCTTCCCCCTCCACCATTACACCCAGATTATTTTTGAGGGGACCAACATTTTCGGTTTTAAGTCTTTTGTTATTTATATGGGTGAAGAACATTTTGGGATTTGTTTTACTTTCTGTGGCTATCCTTCTTTCTGTTGCTATTTTTGCCTCTTTTATTTGCTTTTTACACATTCTATTCTTCTGTCTATAGTTGCTCATTGCTTACCCACTACTTTCTTGTTTTAGTAGTCTGAATGCTTGTTTCTTATCATTTATTGCACCCCTTACAGCTGAAGTTAACCACACTGGATTTCCCCTATTTCTTCTACTTTTATTCCCATATGGTATGTGTCGTTCACACGATTTACCCAGGATGCTCTTAAATATGTCCCATTTCTCCCATTTCTCTTGTGTACTTTTATTTCTGGGATGGTAAATGTGGTTATACCTTTTCTCACTTTTATCTAATACAATAATGTAGTCTGTGGTTTGTGGACATAGATTTGGGTGAATTTCCTCTATATCCATGAGCTTTATGTGCTCAGTGTTGATTGTGAATTTCAGGTGCTGAGAAGGTATTACTGCACAACTTTGCTGGTCGCCCCTCAGTTGCCTTGGAGGGGGTGCAGGCCGGATATTACTTCTCCTTCCCCCCAGCAGTCGCAAATAATGATCAGGTGAATAAAATTATTCCAGATGTATTAAATGGGAACTATCAGCAGGTTAGACAAAACTAACCTACTGATTTCTCCCTATTGTGCATTGGGCACTGAGCATGAAGGTATGTCTCTTATCTTCATCCTCAGAGGTGTTCCCTTGCTGTTTTAGGCTGGGTTCACACACAATATATTTTAGGCAGTATTTGGTCTTCATGTCAGGTCCTCATAGCAACCAAAACCAGGAGTGGATTAAAAACACAGAAAGGCTCTGTTCACATAATGTTGAAATTGAGTGGATGGCCGCCATTTAATGGCAAATATTTGCTGTTATTTTAAAACAACGGCTGTTATATTGAAATAATGGCCGTTATTTACTGTTATATGGCGGCCATCCACTCAATGTCAATATTGTGTGAACAGATCCTGTCTGTGTTTTCAATCAACTGGTTTTGGTTGCAATGAGGACCACAATACTGACTGAAATATACGTAGTGTGAACCCAGCCTAAATGTAAACCTGTGTCCGGTAAGGCCTTACCCCCAGGGCACCGATCCACCCCTTCTAATGATTATCAGTCAGGCAGGCCTTATCACTAGAGACAGATTACTACATTAAAATTGCAAGAGAACGGCACAGATGATGAAGGTAAGAGACATACCTTCATCCTTGGGGTCCCCTGCACAATAGGGAGGTATCAGCAGGTTAGATTAGTCTAACCTGCTGAAAGTTCCCCTTTAACTTCATCAAAGTAAGCAATATACAGGAGTCTATGTAGGTGTCCTGGAGTAGATATAGTGATATAAAATAGTAGATAGATAGATAGATAGATAGATAGATAGATAGAGATAGTAAAAGAGAAGAAGCAGCACTGCTTTAATGTAGTATTTGTGGTGCCAGCAGATCTTGATCCAGACCAAAGATCGTAGTGAGTATATATGCAGAGAATCCACAGCACTCCAGCGTAGTGAAAAAGCTCTATAGGCTGTGTTTATTCAGTCAGTTCATAGTGCAACACTCCAAACGCAACGTTTCAGTGACTCTCTCGCTTGAAAATGGTGACAGAGAGTCACTGAAATGTTGCGTTTGGAGTGTTGCACTAAGAATTGACTGAATAAACACAGCTTATTGAGCTTTTTCACTACGCTGGAGTGCTGTGGATTCTCTGCATATATAGATAAACAGATAGATAAATATGTGCTGCTTCCATTTACATTGTTACAATGAACTGATCTTATTCTGAATTGTTTTACACAAACTCCAGAGAGAGAAGCTGATACGACAGATCCCATTGGAGAACATCTGCCTGGAGACCGATTCACCAGCTCTGGGACCAGACAGACAGGTATGAGAGAAGGCGGGTGTATTCTGCTGCCAGTGGTATATTCTGCTGCCAGTGGTGTATTCTGCTGCCAGTGGTATATTCTGCTGCCAGGCAATGGTGGGCAGGCTGAGTCCCTGCTGAAGGGAGCAGTGTTACTGATGCCATTGTATTCAGGAATTGTTTATTATATACAAGAGGACATTATAAATTACCATTGTATTTTATGATTTCAGGAAAGGAATATACCATCCAACATCTTCATCCCCTGTGAATATATTGCTCGTGTGAAGGGCCTGTCATCAGAGAGAGTCTGCGAGGCCACTGCCCATAATGCCCTCCAGCTATTTCCTGAGATCCATCTCAAAATGAATGAATAATAAAAGTCCGACTGAGGTTTCTGGTATATTGGTGGCCTGTTGTTAGGATAAGTCCTCAGTGTCACATTTGTGGGTGTTTGACTCCCAGCACCTCCTCCCATCAGCGCCATATTCCCTCTATTGTTTACTATGCTAAGCGCCGAACCTTTTGTAGTGGTTGTCCTTGGTATTACAGCCCCTTTACTTGTGCTGTACTCAGGTAATCATGGAGATGCCACAACTTTTTTAAGAATATTGATGACCTTTCTTGGGATAAGCTGTTAGTGCTATAGTTCTGCAAAAAGCCTTTGAAATTCAGTATATTTATTTGTATGATTATGTATGTGTATGATTATTTATGGTCTTATTAAAGGGGAACTATCAGCAGATTAGACAAATCTAACTCTCTATTGTTCGTAGGGCACTGAGGATGAAGGTATGTCTCTTAGCTTCATCCTTGTTGCTGTTTCCATGCAGTTTTTAGTTTAAAGGGATCCCGCAGCGAAATTCTTTTTCATTCAAATCAACTGGTTTCAAAAAGTTATATAGATTTGTAAATGACTTCTATTTAAAAACATCAAGTCTTCCAGTACTTATCAGCTGCTGTATGTCCTGGTGTATATCCAGTCTGACACAGTGCTCTCTGCTGCCACCTCTGACCATGTCAGGAACTGTCCAGAGTAGTAACAAATCCCCTCTCCTGCTCTGGACAGTTCCTGACATGGACAGAGGTGGCAGCAGAGAGCACTGTGTTAGACTGGAAAGAATACACTTCTTCCTGTAGGACATACAGCAGCTGATAAGTACTGGAAGACTGGAGATTTTTTAATAGAATAATGTAAAAATCTCTGGCACCAGTTGATTTGATTGATTTTTTTTTTTTTGCTGAACTACCTCTTTACGGTAAATGTATGCAGTTTGCTATATTGTGACATGACCAAACACTGAGCCCCCCCAGCCCCACATTTATTGCCGCAATGTACTGTACATTGTACATTGTACTGTAATGTACTTTAAGTACTGGAAGACTCAATATTTTTTAATAGAAGTAAATTACAAATATCTGGCACCAGTTGATTTGAAAGAAAAACATTTTTGGTGAACAACCCCTTTAAATGCAGAGTGGTCAGTGTCCTATCAGGCTGTATTTTCTGTTTTTATAAAAGTTATCTGACATTTGTATTTTGTATTTTATTCGTCATTTTTGTATAACACTAACACTTTTTCCTCTTATTCGGAGCTCATGTAACTTCATCTACTGTAAAAACAAGCACCTGATTGTTCCCATCTGCCGTCCGTGTTGTGATAACCTTTACCTGGAGAGAATTATCTGCAGCGTTTCATCCTTCATGCGACTATGCAAGTTCTCTCTGGATGCACAATTAACAGCGGGAGCAGGATAAATACAGGGATGAGCCGCCTGAATTCTCACCAAGTAAAACAGATGGACGTGGATGTGTAATGAGAGAACTGATGGCTGAACCGTCCTTTATAGAGATGCTATTTTGGTCGAAGAAATACAACTGGCAAACTTTCCACCGCTTCCTGCTGTTCTGTTCCTTAAAGGGTAAACACATCCTGAAATCGAGGGATGGGACTACGGAGCGACATAGAGGGCCAGAGATGTAAAATTCCATTACTAGGAATGTGTGGGGCCGCAATCTGATAGATTTGTCACACTGAACCACATCCCTGCTGTCCCACAGATTGTATAGATATAATTGTGAGGGAGTCCTTAAAGGGATTGTTTCATCAGACAATGACCTATGGTTTAAATCAAGTTTTTATATTAAACATTGGGTTCGGGATTTTTTTTTTGTTTGTTTTAGAAATTTTGGAAATGTGTTTTTCTAATTTTCCATTGTAGGCCATGTTCACAAAACGTATGGTTTGTATAAATCATGGCCATTGTTGCAATTTGCAGCAACGGCCGTGATTTATACAAACCATACATTCTCTGTGAATGAATGGAATCCCGGCCGGAGTGTATACACATAGTATACGCTCCAGACGGGATACCGTCCAGCCGCAGGAAAAACTGACATGTCAATTTTCTGTGGCCGATATTCATTGAATAGCAGCGTGCGCCCGCATCCAATTTCAACAGAAATGAAGATCATCAGTAGAATCAGACTTTCTGTGACCCGGCTGGGTCACAAAACGGCCAGTGTTATACAAAGTGTGCACATGGCCTTAAAGGAGAAGTCTGGCGAAAATTTTTATTAAAGTATTGTATTTCCCCCAAAAGTTATACAAATATGAAAGTTATACATATACACTTATTACAGGAAATGCTTATAAAGTGCTTTTTTTCCTGCACTTACTACTGCATCAAGGCTTCACTTCCTGGATAACATGGTGATGTCACTTCCTAGATAACATGGTGATGTCACTTCCTGGATAACATGGTGATGTCACTTCCTAGATAAAATGGTGATGTCACTTCCTGGATAAAAATGGTGATGTCACTTCCTGTCATGACCCGACTCCCAGTGCTGTGCAGGCTGTGGCTGCTGGAGAGGATGATGGCAGAGGGATGCTCAGTGTCCCTTCAGTGCCCTGTGTCCCCCTGCCATCATCCTATCCAGCAGCCACAGCCCGCAAAGCTCTAGGAGTCGGGTTGTGACATCCCCATGTTATCCAGGAAGTGACATTAACATTTTATCCAGGAAGTGACATCACCATTTTATCCAGGAAGTGAAGCCTTGATGCAGTAGTAAGTGCAGGAAAAAAAGCACTTTATAAGCATTTCCCGTAATAAGTGTATATTGGTGATTTGTATAACTTTTGGGGGGCAATACAATACGTTAATAAAAATTTTTGCCGGACTTCTCCTCTAATGTCTATATTATGAAATAATCCTGAAATATTGCAGTTTCAATTCTCACCACTAGGCCTAAAACTGAGCTAAGATTTCCTGTTCTGTCTGTGATGATAAGGAGGAGGCAGCTGTAAAGTGATCTGCAAAGTATTATTCTGAAGGTTGCCACCAGTAGATAGATAATTTGGTAGATGAAGCTCCGCCTTCCCCTCCTGTGGAATGGCTTCTTCATAGGTCACAGTTTATGCTCAGTAATGTTTCCCATTCATGTTAATGGGGCAGCTTCTGTATATTGTTTCCTATGTCCATGGGGGTTGCTGTAAAATATATTTATAAATGCTGTTAAAAGCAGCTTAGGCAAGATGGCCAATCCTTATAATAATGTACAAAAATAAATTTAAAAAAGGCCAGTTAAAAAATAAAAAAACAAAATGTGTTCATTTAAAGGACCTAAAGGATGAATGATCTATAGATGTTCATCTTTCTTAGATACCAGATCCCATCATGTTTCTACTGCGGCTGCAGAAGGGGATGTTAAAGGAAACTTGTCATCATTTTCATACTGCCTGAACCTTGAGGGCGGTCCTTAAAGGCTTTTTCCCATCTTACCAGCCATGATTGATAGAGCTTTTCTTATGGCCTTATTACACCAACAGATTATCTGACAGATTTTTTGAGCCAAAGCCAGGAATGGACTATAAACAGAGAACGGATCATAAAGGAAAGACTGAGATTTCTCCTCTTTTCAATCCATTCATGGTGTTGGCTTAAAAAAAAATCTGTCAGATAATCTGTTGGTGTAATAGGGCCCTTATACTCAAACAGGGTGAGATCTATCAGTCAAGGCTGGTGGGGTGAAGCTCTGATGACTCATGGCTCAGGCAACATAAAAGCAATGACAATGAGTCCCTTTAAGATCCCCTGATGCAGCCGCACATAAATAACACATTGACAAAACAGGATCAAATAAATCTTGTTCAGCTCGTGGTTTGCAATATAAAGCAGTAGGAAAAGGCACATGTAATCTTGAGATGGTGTTTATTGTGCAGCAGGAGGTAATATCCATACATAAGTCTTTCCGTTCTGGAAGTCACTGGTGGCAGTAGTCGTTTCTTATAGTTCACATTAAGAAGCTTATACCAAATGTCCAGCACCTGAAAAATACATATATATTTATTAATAATAATTATAATCAACATGCATATATATGCTGAATTTATGGCTCTCCAGCTGTTGGAAAACTACGACCCCCATGCTGGAAAGCCACAGGTTACGGAACACTGCAACCAAAACCAGGAGTGGATTAAAAACACAGAAAGGATCTGATCACACAATGGTGAAATTGAGTGGATGGCCGCCATTTAATGGCAAATATTTGCTGTTATTTTAAAACAACGGCTGTTGTATTGACATAATGGCCGTTATTTACTGTTATATGGCGGCCATCCACTCAATTTCATCATTGTGTGAACAGATCCTTTCTGTGTTTTTAATCCACTCCTGGTTTTGGTTGCAATACTGACTGAAATATACTGACTGAAATATACGTAGTGTGAACGCAGCCTGTACTGGGTGTATTGGTAAATACAGTGCCTGATAACAACTGTGCTTAGCTTATTCTGAGGTGGTAGCTGCCAGGGCCATCTTATCCATTGGGCAGGGTAGGCGGCTGCCCGGGGGCCCTTGCGTCCTAGGGGGCCCCTGCCCGCTGTGACCTGTATTTTTAGCTTTATAAGACGCACTTATAAAACTAAGTGCGTCCTATAAAGCAAAGACGGCTTCCAAGCAGTACTGAGCACCGCAAGGAAGCCGTCCTGCCCGCCCCCTGTATTGCCGCTCACTATGCATATGCATAGTGAGCGGCCCTTAGCGACCCCCTCCGCCCGCCCCTTCTATCGCTTCTCAGCTGACAGCCGATCAGAAGCCCAGGAAAGTGCAATGAGCAGCACTTTCCTGGGCTTCTGATCGACTCAGCTAAGCGGCGATAGAAGGGGCGGGCAGTCCAGGAACTCACCCGTCCGGCGGCCCCAGCAGCTCCTCTCCCGTCAGTGCGCACTCCCGTCATCCTCCGGCACAGGCAGCGGGGTACAGAGACGTCTCTCCGTACCCCGCTGCCTGTGCCGGAGGATGTCGGGAGTGCGTGCTGACGGGAGACATCAGCTGCTGGGGCCGCCGGACGGGTGAGTAACTGGTTTGTTGTTTTGGGGGTCACTGGCTACTATGGGGGGCACTGGCTACTATCGGGGAACTGGCTACTATGGGGGCACTGGCTACTATGGGGGCACTGGCTACTATGGGGGGCACTGGCTACTATGGGGGGGGACTGGCTACTATGGGGGCACTGGCTACTATGGGGGGCACTGGCTACTATGTGGGCCACTGGCTACTGGGGGGGCACTGGCTACTATGGGGGGCACTGGCTACTATGGGGGACACTGGCTACTATGGGGGCACTGGCTACTGTGGGGGGCACTGGCTACTATGGGGGGCACTGGCTACTATGGGGGGCACTGGCTACTGTGGGGGGCACTGGCTACTGTGGGGGCACTGGCTACTATGGGGGGCACTGGCTACTATGGGGGCACTGGCTACTATGGGGGGCACTGGCTACTATGGGGGGCACTGGCTACTATGAGGGGCACTGACTACTATGGGAGGCACTGGCTACTATGGGGGCACTGGCTACTATGGGAGACACTGGCTACTATGGGGGCACTGGCTACTGTGGGGGGCACTGGCTACTATGGGGATCACTGGCTACTGTGGGGGGCACTGGCTACTATGGGGGGCACTGGCTACTATGGGGGGCACTGGCTACTATGGGGGCCACTGGCTACTATGGGGGGCACTGGCTACTATGGGGGGCACTGGCTACTATGAGGGGCACTGACTACTATGGGGGGCACTGGCTACTATGTGGGCACTGGCTACTATGGGGGGCACTATATGGGGGGATTGGCTACTATGGGGGGCACTATATGGGGGGGATTGGCTACTATGGGGGGCACTATATGCAAAGATGTGGGGGATTTGATGGTGGCGGTTGGGGGGGCCAATTCGCACCTCTGCCCAGGGGCCCATAATACTGTTAAGACGGCCCTGGTAGCTGCAGGAAGTTATAGGACGCATGACCCATGGCCTACTATTATGGTATAAGAGAAACAGATCGCTGATCTCTGGGAGACCAGCCAAACCTGCCCCGTGGCTGGGACCTTCCCAGAGGGACATCTGGCTAGTCCTGTGTTTCGAGACTCTTAAATGAGACTCCACGGGCTCTTCTTCTACTATTATGGTAGCACTGAGAATGGAATAACCAGTCTGTAGATACAAGTATCCGCCTGTATACATTGTGCTGATGGTGACAGGATAATAAGCATGTAACACAACAAACCTCCATGAATGACCCTTTAAGCTACTGTGCTTTTCTGTGGAGCGGAAGTCAATGCCACCTCTCTCTCTCTCTCTCTCTCTCTCTCTCTCTCTCTCTCTCTCTCTCTCTCTCTCTCTCTCTCTATATATATATATATATATATATATATATATATATATATATATACATATATATATAGTCTAGGATTAAAGCTGAAGCAACTTTGTAATTAAACGTCTCCTACTGTTTTGTGGGCTATTGAGACCTATGCGTCTCCATGGTAACAGACTACAAACAAAAACTCTATGTAGTCTGACTATACAGTCATACTATGTCCCTGAAGAAATAGAGGACAGATAGGACAGATAGAAAAATGTATCCAATGTAATATAGGAGTAGACTGTACTATTGAGACACATAGGTCTGCGTGGGAGCTGTAGACATGTAAAAGTAGATCACTATATTATAGGATAGATATAGGGAACCTTGGCTCTTCAGCTGTTGCAAAACTGCAACTCCCATCATGCTTGGACAGCCAAAGCTTTAGCTTGTAGTTGTAGTTTTGCAACAGCTGGAGAGCCAAGGTTCCCTACTCTGGGTCTAAACAGTTTTCACTATGGGATGCCGATGCATAGATGTTTGCAACAGCCACAAAGTGCATCCCCATAGAAGATGTGTGCATCGCTCCACATGTATATTCTTGTAGGATAACTGACTGTGGCATGTAATCTGTGATGACTTAATCCACTATAAAGACGGAACTAATTTCTGTCATCCGTAACTGACTGATTTAGCGCCATACATGTAATGCTAATTGTGGACAGCTCCTTTTTTGCTGGAATTTATAACAAGCATTCTTATGGCTATGGGCTTCCTTTACATGTATTGCATTTCCTTAAGATTCAGCCCTAATGTCTGTAAGATCCATGCTTCCCCTGCAGGTCCGATAGGGCAGCTACCTCTCCATGAGCTATGTACTGGTGTCTGTGGATGGTGCAGAATGAGCAGTGAATGGCTCCGGGACAGGCTCTATCGGTGCCCAAGGCATTGGTTTTGGAATTTGCTCCACCACCCTAGACATGTAAGTTCATTCAATGTGTATGGGGGCAGACATGTAGGTCCATCCAATGTGTATGGGGGCAGACATGTAGGTCCATCCAATGTGTATGGGGGCAGACATGTAACTCCATCCAATGTGTATGGGGGCAGACATGTAGGTCCATCCAATGTGTATGGGGGCAGACATGTAGGTCCATCCAATGTGTATGGGGGCAGACATGTAGGTCCATCCAATGTGTATGGGGGCAGACATGTAGGTTCATCCAATGTGTATGGGGGCAGACATGTAGGTTCATCCAATGTGTATGGGGGCAGACATGTAGGTCCATCCAATGTGTATGGGGGCAGACATGTAGGTCCATCCAATGTGTATGGGGGCAGACATGTAGGTTCATCCAATGTGTATGGGGGCAGACATGTAGGTCCATCCAATGTGTATGGGGGCAGACATGTAGGTCCATCCAATGTGTATGGGGGCAGACATGTAGGTCCATCCAATGTGTATGGGGGCAGACATGTACGTTCTTCCAATGTGTATGGGGGCAGACATGTAGGTCCATCCAATGTGTATGGGGGCAGACATGTAGGTCCATCCAATGTGTATGGGGGCAGACATGTAGGTTCTTCCAATGTGTATGGGGGCAGACATGTAGGTCCATCCAATGTGTATGGGGGCAGACATGTAGGTCCATCCAATGTGTATGGGGGCAGACATGTAGGTCCATCCAATGTGTATGGGGGCAGACATGTAGGTTCATCCAATGTGTATGGGGGCAGACATGTAGGTCCATCCAATGTGTATGGGGGCAGACATGTAGGTCCATCCAATGTGTATGGGGGCAGACATGTAGGTCCATCCAATGTGTATGGGGGCAGACATGTTCGTTCTTCCAATGTGTATGGGGGCAGACATGTAGGTCCATCCAATGTGTATGGGGGCAGACATGTAGGTCCATCCAATGTGTATGGGGGCAGACATGTAGGTTCTTCCAATGTGTATGGGGGCAGACATGTAGGTCCATCCAATGTGTATGGGGGCAGACATGTAGGTCCATCCAATGTGTATGGGGGCAGACATGTAGGTCCATCCAATGTGTATGGGGGCAGACATGTAGGTCCATCCAATGTGTATGGGGGCAGACATGTAGGTCCATCCAATGTGTATGGGGGCAGACATGTAGGTCCATTCAATGTGTATGGGGGCAGACATGTAGGTCCATCCAATGTGTATGGGGGCAGACATGTAGGTACATCCAATGTGTATGGGGGCAGACATGTAGGTCCATCCAATGTGTATGGGGGCAGACATGTAGGTCCATTCAATGTGTATGGGGGCAGACATGTAGGTCCATCCAATGTGTATGGGGGCAGACATGTAGGTCCATCCAATGTGTATGGAGGAAGACATGTAGGTCCATCCAATGTGTATGGGGGCAGACATGTAGGTCCATTCAATGTGTATGGGGGCAGACATGTAGGTCCATCCAATGTGTATGGGGGCAGACATGTAGGTCCATCCAATGTGTATGGAGGCAGACATGTAGGTCCATCCAATGTGTATGGGGGCAGACATGTAGGTCCATCCAATGTGTATGGAGGCAGATATGTAGGTCCATCCAATGTGTATGGGGGCAGACATGTAAGACCATCTCCAATGTGTATGGGGGCAGATATGTAGGTCCATCCAATGTGTATGGGGGCAGACATGTAGGTCCATCCAATGTGTATGGGGGCAGACATGTAGGTCCATCCAATGTGTATGGGGGCAGACATGTAGGTTCTTCCAATGTGTATGGGGGCAGACATGTAGGTCCATCCAATGTGTATGGGGGCAGACATGTAGGTCCATCCAATGTGTATGGGGGCAGACATGTAGGTCCATCCAATGTGTATGGGGGCAGACATGTAGGTTCTTCCAATGTGTATGGGGGCAGACATGTAGGTCCATCCAATGTGTATGGGGGCAGACATGTAGGTCCATCCAATGTGTATGGGGGCAGACATGTAGGTCCATCCAATGTGTATGGGGGCAGACATGTAGGTCCATCCAATGTGTATGGCGGCAGACATGTAGGTCCATCCAATGTGTATGGGGGCAGACATGTAGGTCCATTCAATGTGTATGGGGGCAGACATGTAGGTCCATCCAATGTGTATGGGGGCAGACATGTAGGTCCATCCAATGTGTATGGGGGCAGACATGTAGGTCCATCCAATGTGTATGGGGGCAGACATGTAGGTCCATTCAATGTGTATGGGGGCAGACATGTAGGTCCATCCAATGTGTATGGGGGCAGACATGTAGGTCCATCCAATGTGTATGGAGGAAGACATGTAGGTCCATCCAATGTGTATGGGGGCAGACATGTAGGTCCATTCAATGTGTATGGGGGCAGACATGTAGGTCCATCCAATGTGTATGGGGGCAGACATGTAGGTCCATCCAATGTGTATGGAGGCAGACATGTAGGTCCATCCAATGTGTATGGGGGCAGACATGTAGGTCCATCCAATGTGTATGGAGGCAGATATGTAGGTCCATCCAATGTGTATGGGGGCAGACATGTAAGACCATCTCCAATGTGTATGGGGGCAGATATGTAGGTCCATCCAATGTGTATGGGGGCAGACATGTAGGTCCATCCAATGTGTATGGGGGCAGACATGTAGGTTCATCCAATGTGTATGGGGGCAGACAGGTAGGTCCATCCAATGTGTATGGGGGCAGACATGTAGGTCCATCCAATGTGTATGGGGGCAGACATGTAGGTCCATCCAATGTGTATGGGGGCAGACATGTAGGTTCTTCCAATGTGTATGGGGGCAGACATGTAGGTCCATCCAATGTGTATGGGGGCAGACATGTAGGTCCATCCAATGTGTATGGGGGCAGACATGTAGGTTCTTCCAATGTGTATGGGGGCAGACATGTAGGTCCATCCAATGTGTATGGGGGCAGACATGTAGGTCCATCCAATGTGTATGCGGGCATACATGTAGGTCCATCCAATGTGTATGGAGGCAGACATGTAGGTCCATCCAATGTGTATGGGGGCAGACATGTAGGTCCATCCAATGTGTATGGGGGCAGACATGTAGGTCCATCCAATGTGTATGGGGGCAGACATGTAGGTCCATCCAATGTGTATGGAGGCAGACATGTAGGTCCATCCAATGTGTATGGGGGCAGACATGTAGGTCCATCCAATGTGTATGGAGGCAGACATGTTCGTTCTTCCAATGTGTATGAGGGCAGACATGTTGGTCCATCCAATGTGTATGGAGGCAGACATGTAGGTCCATCCAATGTGTATGGGGGCAGACATGTAGGACCATCTCCAATGTGTATGGGGGCAGACATGTAGGACCATCTCCAATGTGTATGGAGGCAGATATGTAGGCCCATCCAATGTGTATGGGGGCAGATATGTAGGACCATCTCCAATGTGTATGGGGGCAGACATGTAAGTTCATCCAATGTGTATGGGGCAGACATGTAGGACCATCTCCAACGTGTTTGGGGGCATCATCACTCGGATAGAGAATAAATGTAGTGGGTGCCTGCTGCCCCATTCTAACAAGAGATTCCTGTCCCAGGTCTTGAGATCACGTGGGGTTCCAGCAGTCAGACCCCTCCCCCCCCCCCCCCCAGCGATGAGACAGTTATCCTAATATAACTTTTACTGGTTTGACGATTTCTTTAAGCCATTTCTCTCCATCCCCAACACATGGACGCCCTACACATGTGCATTTCTCGATGCAGGACCTTCTGGTCATTCTATTATGTTTCAACAGCTCCTTTGACCACTGGAGACAAGCCCTCAACGGCTAAAGTGGACCTCTATCTATTGCCATGGTTCTCTGGGATCTAGCTTGGACACAGCTTTTCTTTTTTTTCTTTACAACCTATACATTTGCCCACTTCTTCAGCTTTGCCCTTGGTGGCCACCTATTACATCTACTGCTTATCCAGCTTAGGCTGGGACTATATAATCCCTAAGACCACCAAAGTAAGTTATATTAATGGACTCCAGCTTATAGATCCACTTACCTGCACCGGGGAAGTGCTTTTTCTCCCTATGTCTTGGAGTTATATCGGTCCATGTGCTTCTAGACTCCATGGTTGGCTTCGGCCTCTCATTGATGACACTTTGAAGGTGTTGAGAGTAATGTCTCCTCTCCCGTCTGCACCAGTACTGGGTGGGGTGTCTCTCAACCATACACCAGCTCTCTCTCTTCTCATAGAGTTCTTGCAATCTTTCTGCGTTGTCAGCCATTTGGTGAGCTTGTCACAGGGATGATCAGTAGATAATCTGTCTAGTGTTACCCGTGCACTGGACAATGAGTCTTGTCACCATGGAAGTGAAACATAAGCCTCTCCGTGGAAACCTACAACTGGATAATCATCATTATTTTAGGATGTCCAGACTTTCTCAGTAATCCAATATAAAATGTATAAACAAATCTTATTATTTTATATATTTATTTGTAGTCATTTTTTTCTGGAGATGTTCAACTAATTTCTCCACCATCTTTTGTCTTCTTCACATCGTGTACATTTTTTTTTTTATAGACAATTGGAAAACTTAAAGGGAATGTGTCATCGGTTAGCAACCCACTGTTTAAATATAATTTTTATGTTAAAAGTATTTTTTAAGAATTTTTGATGAAATTTTTTCAAATTTTATTATAAAATCTTTATTATAAAATAATCCTAAGATCTTGCAGTTTTCGTTCTCACCAGTAAGTGTAAAACTAAGCTGTTGGGTCAGTAGTTTTAAGAGGAGGCTGCTGTAAAGTGATCTGTACAGTATTACAGCATCATGTGACCCCAGTAGATAGAGAAGACGATAGCAGCTCCCTGTGGAATGACCTCTTCACAGGTCACAGAGTGCGCTTAATGATGTTTTACATTCATCTCAAGGGAACTGAGTCTGTCTATTGTCATCTATGTTCATGAGTCTTGCTGTAAAGCATGTTACTAAATGCTGTTAAAAACAGCTCAAGTAAGATGGCAGCCCCCATAAAAATGTAAAAAAAGTGAAATAATAAAAAATTACAGTCATAAAATAGAAAAAGTATAAAATAAAAGAACAATTTTTAGTATTTGACTCCAATCAGTAAAAGTAAATCTAGGTGACACATACCATTTAAAATTAATGGTACAAGCAATATATGCAATGGGGGAGATTTATCAAACTGGTGTAAGGGTGGGTTCATACTGAGGAATTCTCGCGGATAATGTCCGTGGAATTCCGCTGTCTGTCCACGCACCTTTCTGCCACCTCCGAAAGACTTGTCACTTCTTTCGGCGGATAGCGGAACACGCCGGCCCATAGAATGGTGTCTATGGAGCCGGCGGAAAGGCGCGCGGACAGACAGCGGAATTCCGAGGACATTATCCGCGAGAATTCCTCAGTATGAACCCACCCTAAAGTAGAATTGGCCCAGTTGGCCCTAGCAACCAATCAGATTCCACCTTTTATTTTCCAAAGAATCTGTGAGAAAAGAAAGGTGGAATCTGATTGGTTGCTAGGTTACTGCTTGGTTATTGCTTGGTTACTCCGTTCCGAGTAATGACATGTCCTATTTTTTAACGGAACGGATCACGGATCCGTGAAATCACCGAACATCTGAATATCCCCATAGAAAGCAATGGGCTGTAAAATTGTCAGTGCGCACGGATCCGTGAGCACGGACAACTTTCCGGAACGTGTGAATGCAGCCTCAGATGGAAGCTAGACTTAAGAGTAGAGATGGAACCAACCTCAAGCACGCTTGTATTCATTTGACCCTGAACGCTTTTACATTTGATTACCAGTGGCTGAAGAAATTGGGTGCAGACCTATTGAATCCTGGAAAACATATACACCCATAGGCCATAGGACTCCCTAGGGCTCCATCTAAATTCTTCAGCCATCGGTAATCAAATGCATAGTGTTTGGGTTCAGATGAATGAGCGTTCTCAAAGCCCACTCCATCTCTACTCTAATCAAATCTAAGTTTAACTTCCTCCTGATCTTCACATAATCCATTGCTCATCTCTAGCCACCAAAATGGTCTATTGTTTAAATCAATGTAGTGTTTAAGGAATTTTTCTTTTTTTAAATCTATATTTTAAAATAATTGTGACTCTTGTGGTTTTCATTCTCACCACTTTCTAAAACTAAGCAGAGGCTTCCTGTTGTGTCTGTGATGATAAGGAGAAGGCTGCTGGAAAGTGATCTGTACAGCATTGCAGCGTCAGGTGACACCAGTAGATAGATGGCACCAGTATAAGACAATAGTAGCTCCCTGCGGAATGACCTCTTTACAGGTCACAGAGCACACACAGTATTGTTTCAGATTCATCTTAAGGGCACAGAGTCTGTTGTCTATTGTCGTCAATGTGTGACGTAAAAAACAGACAAGATGTCCGCCCCCCCATAACAATGTACAAAAATGAAATTACAGTCAGAAAATAGAAACAGGTTGGAAAAGAATGTCTCAGTATTTGGCTCTAACCATTATAAGAAAGGCCATACATTCCCTTATTCATATCTAACCTGCTGATATGTCCCTATTGTGCACGGCGCTATGAGGAGGAAGGTGTGTCTCTTACCTTCCTCCTTGCCCCCATACAGCTGATCTGTCTCACTCCTTCTAATGATGATCAACTGAGCAGATGAAGCAGCTATGAAGGCGGGGCAGTGCTCGTAACGCTACTCCGGACTGAAGATTAAACCATAAACAGCAAGGGAATGGTGTCGAGAATAAAGAAGGGCCCTATTCCACGGGACGATTATCGGTAGGTTAATCGTTAACAATAAACAATCTTAAACGACCACTATTACGAACGACCTGAAATCGTTCACCCAATTACATGGATGATGGTTACTTATAATCGTCCTTGCGGTCGTCTTGTTGGCGCTATTGCGTTCGTCGCTACTGCGAACGACTGAATGACGTCTTATTCCATGCAAACGATTTGCGAACGAGCAATGATAAAAATTAGGTCCAGGTCTCATTAAAAGGGTAGTGCGGCGTTAAACTTTAATTCACAAAATAACACACATTACAAAGTTATACACGCTCAGGCAATTGCGGTTGAGCAGTTGATGACGCGGCAGAGGGGGGCCGGCATGAGGGACGGTTGGAGCGGTCCGGCCGGACTCCCAAAGATGACCTCATTGTCACAAGATGGCGGCCGGGGGTCGATATGAATGCGGTAAGTATAATGCACCAACACTTCCGGGTCTATCATGGGTGGGGGGGAACAAGGGGAAGGGGGCCATTCACATACATACCACACATTACAAAGTTTTATAACTTTTTAATGTGTGTTATTTTGTGAATTAAAGTTAAGCGCCGCACCACCCCTTTAAGCAATCAACGATTTATCGCTTAGTTCCAAACTTTTTAACGATTATCTGAACAATAGTCGTCCCGTGGAATAGGGCCCTTACTCATCTGCATCTACTGCGCAATAGGGACATATCAGCAGGTTAGATTTGTCTAACTGCTGATAGTTCCCCTTTAAGATGGCAGCTGGGAACCTAGGGAAGGAAATAATGCAATGGATTGTATCAAGTAATTGTTGTTCAAGTCCCCTGGGATTACTAACTAAAAAGGAACAAAACAAAAAAAGAACAAATACACAATTTTTAATACATATTAAAAAAACAAAGTCTCTATCAGCATTGCATTATTTTGCCTATTTATCTCCCAAAAAATGTACAGTGGTGCTTTGGATTATGAGTATAATTCGTTCTGGGACTGTGCTTGTAATCCAAATCCACTCTTATACCAAAGCAAATTTTCCCATAAGAAATCATAGAAATGCAGATAATTGGTTCCACACCCCAAAAATAATGATTTATTATTCTGAATAACATGTAAAACAAATGAAACAAACATTCAGAAACATCAGAATCTGTGATATTATAAGTTACTGTACAGTAATGGAGAGGATGGGAAACACAAGGGCTGACAGAGACTGCAGGGAGCATGAAGGAATGAGCAGGGAGATGTGGGCACACACATGCAGCGCTCTCTGTCCGGGGAGAGAGGGGTTACAGCTATGGAGAGATTACCTCCACAGTCCTGTCCACTGATGTAAGCCCCAGCCTGAAGTGGATCTGCTATGATTTGGAAGGTAAAGGGGAGATTTCGTGGGTCAGAGTACAGGGCTGTAGACCCCGCTATGTAGACCATGCCCCTTCCCTGCTCCCCCTCCCACCCAGTACAGGGAGCTCTTAAACCAAAACGCTCTTAAACCACTGTATATGCGATCAAAATATTATTTCTTTCCTAAAGCCATGTTCACACGATATAAGACACAGGCCGTTCTGTGACCTGGCCGTGTCACAGAGCGGGCGGTGTCAGTTAAGATCATCCCTGCTGGTACTACAGTGCGCGCCCGCATCCCAATTCACCGTTGCACACAATGAAGTGTGCGGCCAGAGCCGCACGCTCCATTGTGTGAACTGACATGTCTGTGCAGTCGTTAAGTCAATTTTTCATGCAGCCCATTGAAATCTCGTCCGGAGCGTATACTATGTGTATACACTCCGGCCAGGATTCCATTTATTCATATACAACATATCTTCTGCATAAATCACAGCTGTTGTTGCAAAATTGCAACAATGGCCGTGATTAATGCAAAAGATACGTTGTGTGAACATAGCCTAAAATTGTACCAACAAAAACTGCTACAGACCGATTAAAAAGTAGTAAAACATACTTGGCATTCCAATGCACTGACCTGCAGAAATAATCTCACGGATTCCTTGAGATTTTGATGAGATTATGATCCTGCTGGAAAACTCTATAAATGGAAAGAAAACTTGGGGCACTCACCTGTAACGTATATAAATGAGTAATAGATGATTATTAACATGAAGGAAAACCTTGGATTAGGAGCATAATTAGTTCCAGGAACCTGCTTGTAATCCAAATCACTTGTATATCAAAGCAAATTTTCCCATAAGAAATAATTGAAACGCAGATGATTCGTTCCACAACCCAAAAACAAGGTGGGTAAGGTGTTCGGTACCAATAAGGAAGACTGCATCAGTAAAGAAGGGGTTAATCAGTTAACTCTCCCACTGCACACAACTCCTTAGGTACTAGTGCCGGCTGCCTGGAGTAGCTATCAGTGAAGGGGTTAATCCAGGGGTCAAGGGAAGCAGCGGTGAGCCGGACTGGCAGCAGAGGAGAGCCGGAAGATGTCTGATCACCGGCAGAGTTGATTAGGTAGCAGTGGGTAAAATGAGAGGGCTTTCTACGCAGTATAGCAGGGGTCCTCAATTGGCGGACCGCGGTCCGAACCCGGACCGCGGAGGCCGGCTGTCCGGACCCCTGGTCAGACCTCCCAACCGCCCCGGCTCCCATGTGTCCCTCTCCCCACCGCTCTGCCTCCCGCCCCATAGGCTTACTGTCCTTAGATGTCAGTACGCCTGTGGGGCTGGGGGCAGTGTCGGTCCGGCCCCCGGCTGATACGCGCTCTGTAGGGATGTCCTGGGATTCCCCAGCAGAGCGCGCACCTGTGAGCTCAGTGTATGCCGCCGGCCTGAACTTCCCGGAAGTACAGGCCAGCGGCATACACTGAGGTCTCTGGTGCGCGCTCTGCTGGGGAATCTCCGGGATATCCCCAGAGAGCGCGAATAAGCCGGGGGCCGGACCGACATGAGAAAAGAAGAAGCGGGCCGTGCGGCGGGGGAGCGAGGTGCTAGGTGAGTTGTGATTTGTTTGTTTTTTTGTCTCGGGGCTATATACTACTGGGGGGGGGTCTATATACTACAGGGGGGAGCTCAAGGGGGTCTATGTACTACAGGGGGAGAGCGCACAGGGGGGCTATATACTACTGGGGGGAGAGGTCACAGGGGGGCTATATACTACAGGGGTGAGGTCACAGGGGGGCTATATACTACAGGGGGAGAGCACACAGATGGGCTATATACTACGCGGGAGAGCACACAGGTGGGTTATATACTAATGGGGGGAGCTCACAGGGGGCTATATACTACTGGGGGGAGCTCACAGGGGGCTATATACTACAGGGGAAGAGGTCACAGGGGGGCTATATACTACTGGGGGGAGCTCAGAGGGGGCTATATACTACAGGAGGAGAGGTCACAGGGGGGCTATATACTACAGGGGGGAGCTCAGAGGGGGCTATATACTACAGGAGGAGAGGTCACAGGGGGCTATATACTACAGGGGAAGAGGTCACAGGGGGGCTATATACTACTTGGGGGAGCTCACAGGGGGCTATATACTACAGGGGGAGAGTGCACGGGGGCTATATACTACAGAAGGAGAGGTCACAGGGGGGCTATATATAACTGGGGGGAGCTCACAGGGGGCTATATACTACAGGGGGAGAGGTCACAGGGGGGCTATATACTACAGGGGGAGAGGTCAAAGGGGGGCTATATACTACAGGGGTGAGCACAGGGGGCTATATACTTCAGGGGGAGAGGTCACAGGGGGGCTATATACTACAGGAGGACTATATACTACAGGGGGAGAGCGCACAGGGGCTATATACTACAGTGGGAGAGCTCACAGGGAGGCTATATACTACTGGGGGAGCAACAGGGGGGCCAGTTTTCCCAGTAATAATCAATTCTGTATGTAAATAGTTGAACGTTTGTGAAAAGTAACAACACACGTTTCTTACTGATGTTCAGCTCGGACCTTCACCTGACAATAGACCCCGGTAAGTGGACCTTCACTAAAAGTTGTTGAGTACCCCTGCAGTATAGTATCAGGACAGGGACACAGGGGGGCTTGCATTACCAAATTTTGCTTGTTTACCAATCTACACTTTTTTTTCCCTTTAAATTATTAGCTTGTCTTGCAAAACGCTCTCAGACCAAGTTACTTGTAATCCAAGGTTTCACTGTCATAGAAATTAGAAAATGAATGACTAGGGACTAGAGATGAGCGAACCTGGAGCATGCTGGAGTCCATCCGAACCCGATCGTTTGCCATTTGATTAGCGGTGGCTGCTGAAGTTGGATAAAGCCCTAAGGCTATGTGGAAATCATGGAAATAGTCATTGGCTGTATCCATGTTTTCCAGACAACCTTAGAGCTTTATCCAAGTTCAGCAGCCCCAGCTAATCAAATACCGAACAATCGGGTTCGGATGGACTCGAACCTGAACCCGGTTCGCTCATCTCTACTAGAGAGTGACACATGTCTACTTTCTGGAGATTTGAGCACATCTCAATCAATAAGGAGCAGATGTGGCAGGAAGAAGGCCGGGGGCGCTGGTGCAGATAAGTGGAGGTAGCGCGGTCACAGCCGGTCTGGATCATGCGGTTACTGGGGATTGTGATAAGTTTCTCTGAAGTGCTCTGTTTTCCAGTGCCATTACCATCCTCGTAGTGTCAGCAGATACTGTGCGCTCTCAGGAGAACCCCATCACATGGCTGATAACAGATAGAGAACACTACAGATATGTCACATATGGTCAGACCACGTGCTGCATAGCTGACGAGAATTGCTGCAGGTTCTTGGGTTACTGACACACATGGGGGGACATGTATCAACGGGCGTACAGGGGTTTTTCGGCGGAAAGTGCCGATTTGCGCATTATTTTATTCGCAAATGGCCGATTTGCTAATAAAATATTCGCAAAACAGCACTTTCCGCTGGGGGGCGGGGAGGGGGTGTGAAGGGGGCGGAACGGAGGGTGCAGACTCTTTCAGGTGGCGTAGGTTTTCGGCCGTGCGCCCCCCGGAGCGCACAGGATTTATGTAGAGGCAGTCCGCCGTAGCGCCGGAGATGCTGGGACATTTTTAAGTCCGGCGTAAAAAACGTCGGACTTAATAAATGTCCCCCATGGCGTTAAAGAGTGACGATATGGACGCAGCCTAGGAAGCTGGTGATCATAGCTGTGACCAGAGTATCGATGTGGTCACAATGCTGGTACAACCTTCAATTTTTTGGCCCAATGCCCCAGGTCTCCAGGTGACTGCCACTGTTTCCTACAGATATAGCTGAATGCTATAGCCAGGGTTGCAGTCTATGGGACACAGGAATGTGATTCCCATGCGGGTTGGCATGATGCAGTGATGTCATTGTGCCTGGCTGGCAGTGGTAGCCCCACCCATTGTCAGAAGAGGGGGGTGGGGATGCAAAGAAGATGAAAAAAGATCCCAGACTAGGACTTGCCATTGACCCCATTGGGGGTGACAACAGGGGCTATTACCCACTGGGTCTTCCAGCATGACAATGACCTGAAACACGCAGCCAGGGCAACTAAGGAGCGGCTCCGTAAGAAGCATTTCAAGGTCCTGGAGCGGCCTAGCCAGTGTCCACACCTGAACCCAATAGAAAAACTTTGGAGGGAGCTGAAACTCAATGTTACCCAGTGACAGCCCCGAAACCTGAAAGATCTGGAGAAGATATGTATGGAGGAGGGGGACACAATCCCTGCTGCAGTGTCTGCAAACCTGGTCAAGAACTACAGGAAATGTCCGACCTCTGTAACTGCAAACAAACATTGCTGTATCAAATACTAAAGGGAACCAATCAGTCCGATCTTACTGATATAGCTCCCAGATGCACCAAATAGATGTCCTACACAGCTTCCCTACCATAGCAGCCGTGTCTTCAGTGTTACATGCAGGGAAAATGGTTTTTATTCCAACGTGTAAGGCCGGGAGAGAGGCGGAACTAGTCATTAGTATGTCAGTTTGTCTCCCTCTATCTACAAATGCGGCCTGCGGGGATGATTGATAAGCAGAGACCCGTTAGCTTCATAAATATCTTTTTATTACACTTAATACACTTTTTATTCTGACTCTGTACTGGTCAGTGAAGCAAAGCAGCCGGAAATTCATTTCGCGAGCATCGCAAATTTTGGGTCAATGAATACTATAATACTGGGACTATTACAGAAGGGAACATTTGGTAAAGCATGTTGTTGTAAAAATGTCAAAAATCGGAAAATCACAATTTAAAAAAAGTCAATCAGCCAGTCACTCGTGTAATTTCGGCCATTCCTCTCCTCTCTGTCCCTATATCTCTCTGTTAGTCTCTCCCTGCTCTGCTCTAACTGCCTGCTGCCATCCTGCTCTCTCCCCCACACACAGCTGACTGGCACCTCCATTACGGAACCTCCTTATATAGAGTGGAAAATGCTGACATCACAGAGGGGCCTGCAGCTGATTGGACGGGCGGTAGTGATTATGGTTAATCCCTCTCTCCCGCCTAGTGACATTCCAGGCAGTATGTACAGTTGTCATTTTGTTTTTTTTTGCAATGTTCCTAACAAATTGGAAAGAATTGACAGCGTGATTCGCAGCGAATTTTGATTCACCGGATTTGCTTTGCTCCTCCCTACTGGTTAGTATGGGGACTGTATTTATTCTATTGGATTCCAATCCTACGGTCTCTTAGAGGGCCATATGCATTATTTATCATTCAGATACATTAGGCCTGATGGTCTTCCATCTGTCAGAGGACGTGTTGTCAAGGAGACCCGATGCGATTTTAAATATCCATAAATCCAATGCACACTTTTTCATATTTTGTTTCCCCCATCATTCTGCTCTCGATGCCCCATAATGAAAACAATATGTTAAAGCGAATGAACCACTAGTACATCGCTTTTTTGTTGTTGTTGCTGTATGAATAGACCAGTGCAGAAAAGCTGGTGCCGTGGTCCTTTTTATGA
This sequence comes from Dendropsophus ebraccatus, assembly GCF_027789765.1. Taxonomy (NCBI): domain Eukaryota; kingdom Metazoa; phylum Chordata; class Amphibia; order Anura; family Hylidae; genus Dendropsophus; species Dendropsophus ebraccatus. Next base: position 12,971,927 of record NC_091468.1, on the reverse strand, counting down.
ACTGTGGACCGGCCCCCCAGTGTGATGGTCTGCCCTCCGCTCTATGACGTGGCTCAATTGATTCTAATGGAGCGGCGTCACAGAGGGAAAGGGGTTTCGTCACACTGGGGGCAGTCAAACCCGCCTCCAGTGCTTCATGGCTGGCTGGTGCTCGGTAATAGACTTGCACCATACGCGGGAACCAGACCACAGTTCATAAAAAGGACCGCGGCACTGGCATCCCTGCACTGGTCTATTCATATTAAAAAAAGCAATGTACTAGTGCTTCATTCACTTTGCTAATATAAAAGGGTACGTTCACACGTAATCTCGCTGCGATCAATCTTTACATATCAGTCACAATGGAACCAGGCAGGATGTAGATATTGATGTAGATCATGGGTCTCCAAACTGCGGCCCTCCAGCTGTTGCAAAACTACATTTCCCATCATGCCTGGACAGCCAAATCCACAGCTTTTGCTGTCCAGGCATGATGGGAATTGTGGTTTCGCAACAGCTGGAGGGCCGCAGTTTGGAGACCCATGATGTAGATGATGACTGAATCTCTATCTCTAATAAAACAAGGCACCTGATAGAAGAAAAGAAAAGTCTCAGTAGTGCAGCCTCAGGCATAGCATATCCTGTAATATCTCAGTATATACCTATTGTTACTTTCTTCTTTCAGGTCTCCTTTAGTTTGATAACATGGAAGCCATCCAGGCTGCGCTCGGTTAGTCATCTCATGTTCATTTGGAAAGGTATTAGTGAAGGAATCTAACCACTTGTAAGGACAAGTAAGTGCTGAAAAAGATTGTGTAAGGGAAAAGCTTCCTTTTATACTGAGCTCATAACATTTTTTGAGTGAGTGAGTATGCCTCCCCTGCTTCATTCTGTAGCTGGGAGCAGAGATGGGACGGGGCGGGGGGATATGGAACTGAGAAGATGAAGAGCATTGGTGTAACAGCATTGCTTTGGTGTAAGAGCTCCCTGTACTGGGTGGGAGGGGGAGTGGGGGAGGGGCATGGCCTTCATAGCGGGGTCTACAGCCCTGTACTCTGACCCAGGAAGTCTCCCTCACCTTCCAAATCATAGTAGATCCACTTTAGGCTGGGGCTTACATCAGGGGACAGGACTGTGGAGGTAATCTCTTCATTGCTCCCCAGTGAGAGAGTGCTGCTATACTCATTCCTCAGTCCTCTGCAGCAAATGATCTCATTCCTCTGCAGGTCTCCAAACTGACATCCTGACCTCACAGGACCTGCCGGCTCGGCTAATCAGCACCATCACTGTGGCCCCTCATTGGCTACCAGGGCAGGTTGTTTCTGGTTGGGACATCACAGGACCCCGGAAAGAGTGGGGACCAGCAGTGGGGACAGAAGTGCTGGCATGTCAGAACAGAAAGACTGGGGAGGCGAGTATAGCATGTTTGTCGTTTTTATAACACCCCTAGTCCATTCCGTCTGGATCGGTCTTGGCTTTGTTTTTTGTTATGTTTTATGGTAATTTTAAGGATGCCATTAAAGGGGTTATCCAGAATTAGAAAAATATAGCTGCTTTCTTCTCTTCTCTTAAGCACAAAAACCACACAAATCTGGACAAGGAAGGCTCCGTTTTTTGAATGTTTCAGATATGATTTTCTAATCCCACAAAAAACAAGCCCTTATGTGAAAATGAAAAAAGTTATGGCTCTTGGAAGATAAAAAGGAACAAACTTTAATGAAAAATAAAAATTTGCTGCAGTGGGAGGGGCTTAAAGGGCTATAACAGGTAGACATCTGTTGAAGGTTATGTAATTGGCCAGAGTTAAAGCATGCCTGGAATTATTTTATTTAGTATGGAAACATATGGTAAATATAAATGAATGAACATAACGGCCTCCTAATAGCAGCCAATTACATTCTGCTGTAATTATAATTAGACAATAAAGGCAGCCTCCTTATTGGTATGTAATGAAAATGCAGCAACAGCCAATCACAGATCAGGTCAGTGGCTGGTTAGAAATGATAGCAGTAATCTGATTGGTGGTCTCTACTAACGGCTCATACAACAGAAGCACACCAGGTCACATGCCCCCCTTATCCCCGCCCATTCTTCATTCTTCCTTCATCCCCTGTCATATTGCTATTATCTGAGGGCGGGGCGGGACGATAACGTATAGAAGTTAATTCCTGATTGGCTGAGCGGATGTCACGATTCTTTCCTGATTGGTCGCTCGGTGCCGGCTGTCATGTGGGGATGACTAGTAGCTGTCAGTTGTCTCCTTCACACAGTGCACGCCGGCCGGGCTGAGGGATGCACAGTGTCCCCGCCAGTTCTCCGTATTCCCGGTACTATGGTGTCCACGGAGCTCAGCCATCACCACAATGGGCTCACCCTGGGCAAGGAGGTGGGCGGGGACGGCCTGGCCAGCCCGAGCAGTAACGGAGAGGTGGTGACGGTGTGTGTGAGCCCCAGCGCGGGGCAGGATGAGACACAAGCCATGCTGCTGGGCGGAGGGGCGGCGGCGGCGGTGCTGGAGACCCGGCTGTACCGGCGGCGGTTCGCGGTGCTGGCCGTCTTCTCCCTGTACTCGCTGGTGAACGCCTTCCAGTGGATCCAGTACAGCATCCTCGCCAGCATCTTCACCGACTTCTACCGCGTCTCCAACCAGGACATAGACTGGCTGTCCATGGTCTACATGGTGGCCTACATCCCGCTCATCTTCCCGGCCACCTGGCTGCTGGACACCCGGGGGCTGCGGCTCACCGCGCTGCTCGGAGCCGGACTCAACTGCCTGGGAGCCTGGGTGAAGTGCGCCAGCGCCCGGCCCGACCTCTTCCCGGTCACCGTGCTGGCGCAGGTGCTGTGCTCGGTGGCGCAGGTCTTCATCCTCGGGCTGCCCTCCCACGTGGCCTCCGTCTGGTTCGGACCCAAAGAGGTGTCCACTGCCTGTGCCACCGCCGTGCTGGGCAACCAGGTACTGTCACGTGACCCTGTGTGTGTGTGTGGGGGGGGGGGTGCTGTATACTGTGTGTGTGTGTGTGTGGGGGGGGGTGCTGTATACTGTGTGTATGGAGGGGGGGGGGGCTGCTGTATACTGTGTGTATGGAGGGGGGCATGCTGTATACTGTGTGTATGGAGGGGCTCGCTGTATACTGTGTGTGTGGAGGGGGGGCGCGCTGTATACTGTGTGTATGGAGGGGGGGCATGCTGTATACTGTGTGTATGGAGGGGGGGCATGCTGTATACTGTGTGTATGGAGGGGGGGCATGCTGTATACTGTGTGTATGGAGGGGGGGCGTGCTGTATACTGTGTGTATGGAGGGGGGGCATGCTGTATACTGTGTGTATGGAGGGGGGCATGCTGTATACTGTGTGTATGGAGGGGGGCATGCTGTATACTGTGTGTATGGAGGGGGGCATGCTGTATACTGTGTGTATGGAGGGGTGTGCTGTATACTGTGTGTATGGAGGGGGGGCATGCTGTATACTGTGTGTATGGAGGGGGGCATGCTGTATACTGTGTGTATGGAGGGGTGTGCTGTATACTGTGTGTATGGAGGGGGGGCATGCTGTATACTGTGTGTATGGAGGGGGGGCGCGCTGTATACTGTGTGTATGGAGGGGGGGTGCGCTGTATACTGTGTGTATGGAGGGGGGGCGCGCTGTATACTGTGTGTATGGAGGGGGGGGCGCGCTGTATACTGTGTGTATGGAGGGGGGGCGCGCTGTATACTGTGTGTATGGAGGGGGGGCGCGCTGTATACTGTGTGTATGGAGGGGGGGCGCGCTGTATACTGTGTGTATGGAGGGGGGGCGCGCTGTATACTGTGTATGTGGAGGGGTGTGCTGTATACTGTGTGTATGGAGCGGGAGGCACGCTGTATACTGTGTGTGCGTGTAGGGGGGGCACGCTGTATACTGTGTGTGCGTGGAGGGGGGGCACGCTGTATACTGTGTGTGCGTGGAGGGGGGGCACGCTGTATACTGTGTATGTGGAGGGGTGTGCTGTATACTGTGTGTATGGAGGGGGAGGCACGCTGTATACTGTGTGTGCGTGGAGGGGGGGCACGCTGTATACTGTGTGTGTGTGGGTGAAGGGGGGGCACGCTGTATACTGTGTGTGTGTGTGCGTGGAGGGGTGGGCATGCTGTGCCATCTATCCTGTGTGTATGGCGCTGAGGATATCCATACTGTGTGTCAACTGGCAATTATTTCCACAACTGTATTGAACACTGTTCTTGACATTAAAAATACCTAAGTGTGAACATAGCCAATCTACATCTAATAATTGTGCGTTGTCAGATGCAGACCGACCTCATGCTTTGTGACCCGACCGTCCTGAGGGATATGGGCGCTCAGTGCTGTGTGACCAGACCCTCCTGTAAGTCCTGGGGGATACGGGCGCTCAGTGCTGTGTGACCAGACCCTCCTGTAAGTCCTGGGGGATACGGGCGCTCAGTGCTGTGTGACCAGACCCTCCTGTAAGTCCTGGGGGATACGGGCGCTCAGTGCTGTGTGACCAGACCCTCCTGTAAGTCCTGGGGGATACGGGCGCTCAGTGCTGTGTGACCAGACCCTCCTGTAAGTCCTGGGGGATACGGGCGCTCAGTGCTGTGTGACCAGACCTTCCTGTAAGTCCTGGGGGATACGGGCGCTCAGTGCTGTGTGACCAGACCCTCCTGTAAGTCCTGGGGGATATAGGCGCTTAGTGCTTTGTGACCAGACCTTCCTGTAAGTCCTGGGGGATACGGGCGCTCAGTGCTGTGTGACCAGGCGGCATTAGCTGTGAAGGATTTCCATCTGGCATCGGTCGCTAGTTGTCCCTTATTCCTCAGGGTGGCAGGATTTGCCATACAGACCCTTACTGTACCCACCCGTCTGTATAATCTATGGTATTTACCACCCAGCGGGGAACACTTCTAAAACCCCTCAGCTGTGAGAGGATGGCACCGAGCAGATGGCAAAGTAAACTATTATAGTGATGGAGGATGCTGAAGAAGAGCAGCGTCTATGCCACTACAGCCAGTGTTCCTATGTTTCCTACAAGGCCGCATGCTCGGCTACTGAGAACCTGCATCGGCTCTGTGCCGGACTAGCTAGGTCCTAGTTGGACATGTTCTCTCTTTGTAGCAGTTCTCCACTCCGGCTTATTCTAGTAGGACAACAGATGACCTAATGACTATAGATGTCCCAAGTGGACCACCCCTCGAAGCCTGGGTGACCGGAGATAAATCCAGAAGTTCCTTATGTCTGTGTTAAAAGGGTTATCCTGTGATTGACAGGATAAGTTATAACCTGGTCATTGGGGTCTGACTGCTGGGACCTTAATCGGTTATGACAATAGAGACAAGTTGTCCTGAGTGAATAGAGCAGCAGCAGCAGTGGGCACGCTCAGCCACCTCTATTCATTGTCTGAGGCACCTGCCAAAAGCCCTATAGAGAATGGAGCGGTGGCTGAGCATGCCCACATGGAGGACAATTGATGTCCTTTTATGTGATTGTGGGAGTGCGAGCGCTTGGATTCCCACAGGTCAGCTAGTTATCTCCAACCCTATAGACAGGGGAGAAACATTTAATGTGCGGTCCAGGCTTAAAGTGCTCCGGCGAAAATCTTTCTTTCAAATCAACTGGTTTTCAGAAAGTTATATTGATTTTGTTATTTACTTCTATTTAAAAATCTCCAGTCTTTCAGTACTTATCAGCTGCTGTATGTCCTGCAGGAAGTGGTGTATTCTTTCCAGTATGACACAGTGCTCTCTGCTGCCACCTCTGTCCATGTCAGGAACTGTCCAGAGCAGGAGAGTTTTTCTATAAGGATTTGCTCCTGCTCTGGACAGTGCCTGACATGGACAGAGGTGGCAGCAGCGAGCACTGTGTCAGACTGGAAAGAATACACCACTTCCTGCAGGACATGCAGCAGCTGATAAGTACTGACAGATTTTTAAATAGATGTAAATTATAAATCAACATAACTTTTTGAAACCAATTGATTTAAAAGAAGAAAACTGGAGTACCCCTTTAAAGTGGTGGTCCTCCCAAGATACCTCCAGCCCTTATGACGTATTAGTCTATATGGCTGTGATACCCAGGTGTCCCACGTGATCAGGCGGCTTAACCAACATGTGTACTATAGATACCTATCAATAAGTCACATGTCACTTTTTACATTTCTTGCAGTAATCTTTCACCATGACTTCTGTGCATAAATATTATATATATATATGAAGCTCGTGGCCTTCTGTATAAATACTTGTTGGGCAAAGAGGAACCGCATGACGTCTGAAATGTTCTGTAGATAGATCCTGGACTCACGAGAGCCTCTCCGGACCTCCTCTCATCTGCTGAGTGCCTCTTATCCGCTACTGCCAATAAGATGTTATAATAAGAGTACCGTCATAGCAGAGCATGACCACTAGAATAGTGCACAGATGAGGCACATTAGCAGCGCAGTCTTTGTAGTTTATAATCATATTATATATTTGTTATGTGTCCTTACAATCTCTTTTATTTGCTCCACAGTTCGGCACCGCCATCGGGTTCCTTCTCCCTCCTGTGTTGGTCCCCAAGACGAACGATGACACAGTGACGTCACATAATATCAGCATCATGTTCTACGGCACAGCTGCGGTGTCCACGCTTCTCTTCTTCCTGACTATTGCAGGTGAGTGTGAGCGCTCATCCTCTATAAGGCTCTGCACACGGAGCAAAACAGGCGGAATCCTGCCAGCCATAATGACAGTCTATGGGAGAGGCGCGAGCCTCCTATAGACTGTCATTATGACACAGAGGCTGGTGGGATTTCGCCTGTTTTGCTCCGTGTGCACGGAGCCCAAGGGATATAATGTGTGACAGCGTGGACCATGATGTGCAGCAGCCACAGTATGTGCAGGCCTCCTGTAAGCCAAACTGTCTGTACTTCAGCATCTTGGTCAGGACGTACTGACCTGTCAGCCAATGTAATAGTCGAAGCATTGCATTGTTTCTCTCTTCCTAGGCATGGTGAGAATCCTCCTCTCCCTCTCAGACAATCCTACCAGAGCAATTTTCTTTATTACAAAACTATCATTCCCATCATGTTGGGGATTGCTGCCCTATAGAAAGCATGTATGGCACAGGTGTCAAACTCCAGGCTCTCCAGCTGTTAAAAAACTACACTTCCCATCATGCTAAAGCTTTGGCTGTCCAGGCATGATGGGAATTGGAATTTTGCACCAGCTTGTGGGGCTTGGAGTTTGACACTCCTGATGTTGGGTCACCTACATTCTGGACATGATGGGAGTAGTAGTCTTGCAACACCTGTAAGTTGGGGAGTGTTGCCCTATAAAACTCTTAGTTGCCCTCCAACTTTGTAACTTATATTCCAACAATCTTGTGGAATGGGGCTGCCCACTGTGCTTATAGGATACAGAATATTACATAGGACTGATAACTGACTACCAGAAATCCTCACCCCTCATCAGTCCCCTTGCCATGTGAGCAGCTGATGGATGCAGGGACGTCAGCGGGCACGGTTGGCATTCCGTAAACGATAGCCGTATTAGCCCTATGGACTCCTGGTTCCCATTCTAGCAGCCGGTGTCCCACATTGAGATGTGTCGTAGGTTCATGGTCTGTGATGTAACCAGCTCCAAGCTGAAAGCACTGGAGCGGAGCCCGGACCTTGTTTGTGATGATTCATCATCTGATAAAACAACTTCTAGTGCTCAGGAATTGTGTAATGACTTCTCCTCCGCTGAGATGCAGATTCTTAGAAAACGCTCCTTGTTCTTCTGCTGTTAAAGGGGTTGGCTACTTTATTGTACTGTAGTAAAAACTTGTGCTGTAATCACTTAGTGCTCTGCAGGGCTCCTATAAGAATACATACACCCCCTGCTGTGCTGTCCTGCTCAGCACTGTGCACGATGATCCATAGCATAATGTAGCCAAGCACAGAGAAGCATGTGACCATGATCCTCCCTCGGTTTCCTCTACTGAGCCTGTATATGATTACAATGGACACTTTTTAAACGGGTACTCCAGTGTTTGTTTTTTTTCCCTTTAAAATCAAGTGGTGTCAGAAAGTTTTATAGATTTGTAAATGAAAAATCTCCAGTCTTCCAGTACTTATCAGCTGCTGTATGTCCTGCAGGAAATGTTGTTTTCTTTTCATTCTGACTCTGTACTCTCTGCTGCTACCTCTGTCCATGTCAGGAACTGTCCAGAGCAGCAGCAAATCCCCATAGAAAACCTCTCCTGACATGGACAGAGGTGGAGGCTGAAGCGAATACATCACTTTCTGCATTACATACAGAAGCTGATAAGTACTGGAAGAAGTAAATTACAAATCTAGATTGTCCTAGTGATCAATGGGGGGTGTAAACACTGAATACTTATCAAAACTTTTATAATCCATCCATTAAATGTGTTTTGTGTTTTATGGTTTATTACATGATATTACGGTAGTTTATTACATTGATGCCACGTGGCCTTATACAACTTGTTTAGCAAGATCTTTGATGTATCCGATGGGCTGGGGCCATGTAAGGCATCCAAGCACATAAGAAAGCTGCTACTGTGTAGTTTAGGGCTCTCATCTATTCCTGCTACTTTATAAGCTATGGAACATCTGTCTGAACATGCTCCTATGCAGTGTATACAGTTCTGCATATAACCGTACACTGATACAGCCTATGTCTCCGGGCTATGTGAGTGTGGGCCCACGTGAGAGGTGTAAACAGTGTTCTCGCATGCAGGAGGCGTGTGGCAGTGATCCAGGATCAGATATCCCGGCTGACGTTACAGATTAAGCAATTTCCTCTGTTACCTGAACCCGGCCTGGAATCTGCCTGTAACAAGCCCAGTGTACACACAGCCCTATGTGGCCTGACAGCTCGTAGCTCTTCTGTATTTACAGGGAAGTATCAGTGGTCACGGCACATGGAGCCGGTTCATGTCCAAAAGCCGCCACTCCACAGCTCTGTGCACCATGTTATTTGTACTAGGCATGGATGGGTATTATGACACAGGAGCTGGCTACTAGTGTCTGGGTGGTAGGATACAGTATACAGACACCTGTATATAGTACATAAGCCATGTGGATGTATTAGGGCACAGGAGCGAGCTACTAGCCTCTGGGTGGTAGGATATAGTATACAGATACCTGTATATAGTACATAAGCCATAAGGGATGTATTCGGACACAGTAGGCGGCTATTAACTGCTGGGTGGTAGGATACAGTATACACACACCTGTATATAGGAAGGGAGCAATGTGGATGTATTAGGACACCGGAGCGAGCTACTAGTGTCTGGGTGGTAGGATACAGCATACAGACACCTGTATATAGGAGAGGAGCCATATTGATGTATTAGGACACAGTATACATCTAGGACATTGAGTCCTATTACTCATCACATAATACACAACTCCAGGGTCTGTGTGACGCAATGTATAAAGGGGATGGAAATTTCCCGAAGTCATCTGAGGCCATCAGGTGTCACATTTAAAGGGGTTATCCAGGGTTTGGAAAAACAAAGATTTTTTTTCCCTTCCAAAAACAGCACCACTTCTGTCCTCAGTTTGTGTGTGGTATTGCAGCTCACTTTCATTGAAGTGAATGAGGTAAGTTGTAATACCACACTCAACCTGGGGAAAGGGGTGGTGCTGTTTTTGGAATAAAGATGCTATGTGTTCTTTAATCCTGGATAACCCCTTCAAATAGCAATCCTGCCTACTGTATATAGCAGTGCTCCCCTACATGTGGCTGTCAGGGCATGATGGGAGTTGTAGTTTTGCGACAGCTGGATAGCCTCCGGTTAGGGGACACTGGTATAGTGGGCAACAGTATGTAGTGTTGGGAGTGGACTGAGGTTATAGGTCACATTGCTTCCTGTTCAGGGATCATTGGATGACCTGAAAAAATGGACGGGCTACACCCTGCCTATGCTACAGCAGCATTGCCACCACATGTATATTGCTCCTCCTTGAGTCCCCATTGACAAAAAACTAACTTGTCTTCCTGTCATTCCTATGGGTGGTGCAGATAAAGGTTTGTATGATCCAGTGTATTTAGGTTAATCTGTCATTATCTGGGATTACTACATGTGGATTATGGCCGTGTACACACACACACACATCTGAAGAGGTATTGATACTTTACCTGGGAGTGTGATGATGGTGGTGTCCAGGTATATAGTTCTCCATACACACACACTGTAATGGGCAGGGCTAACTTTGGGGCCCTATTTGACACCACTCTTTAGATTTTATGGGACAATATACAGAGAACCTTTGAGGGGATATACTATCCGTAAACTTTGCAGCTATATCACTTTGTTTTATTTGTTTTGATGGTTCTGGCACATATGGGGTTACTTATCTGCTTCTGCTGGTTGTCCTTGACAACAGACAACAGTTTATCTCTGCTGTCAGACATGTGACCTCTCTGATACCATCATTTGATGCTGCTTATGGAGATGAAGCCTGTCCTATATAAATGCAGTCTGATTCTACTGATCTTTATTATCTTGATTTCCATTTCAGTCTTTAAAGAGAAACCGAAGATCCCACCAAGTCAGTCTCAGGCGGCTCTGAAGGGCTCCGCTCCTGAGGACTACTCCTACAAGCAATCCATACTCAACCTCTTCAAGAACATCCCCTTTGTGCTGCTGCTGATCAGCTATGGTAACAGAGGGGAGAGGCGATGCTCATTGTTATAGCGCTGAGATGAATCATGTTATGTGCAGTGACGCTTCTGTGGCTGTCAGGAATTGCTAGAACTTCCAAAAACAGCAGTATTGCAAAAAAAATAAAAAAAAAATTGCTGGGACTGTAAACCAACTAATCCCCTCTGGGATAACACTAAAGGCCCTATTACACAGCGCGATTATATTTTTAAAAACTCACTGTAATGGCCGAAAATGAACGATAATATGCCCGTGTTATAGCAACAAATGAGAAATTGATAACCAGTGTCTTTCAACATGTCGCAAAATTATTGTTGGCCCTAAACTGTTAATACGCTACCTGCTCCCAGTCTTCTCTTGCCCCCTGCATGCTTCCCCGCACCACAGCTTCTTTGAGCTGACAGGCTGCTCAGCCAATCACTGGCCGCGGTGGTCCCAGACAGTGATTGGCTGAGCAGCCTGTCCTATTTAATCATTAGCCGCTGATCATTGTCTCTGTTACAGACTGATTCAGACAATTATTGCTCTGTGTAATAGGGCCTTGAGGAAGCTTCAGCCCCTTGAGTGTTACCCTGTACAACAGAACCCCAGCCACATGGCTGTGCAAGGAACTGCAGAAGGCCTCATTGTTTCTGGGGGTGGAAAGGGTTGGCTATGGTGGATATCGGCTGCCCGTTCCTTTCGGCATAGGCCGTTAAAATCCTCCATTCCTGACCACTCTATCTCCCCTGCCATCATCTATAAGGGGAGAACTTGGAGGCCGCCATGCATGTTACACTGAAGTTGATGAGTTTAGCCCACTTTAGCCTGATGTGTAGTAGCCTCTTCAGCTGAGTGCAGATCTGTACATGTTCCTATAACCCTTACAGTAAATATCTGACGTCCCTTGTTATAGGGAAGTGTAGGGCGACTGGTCTGATCTGGCCATTCATCTCCGATGAGTCACTATTTGATATCTGTAGTGTCATGGCTCCTTCTCTGTAACCTTGGCATATAGTCTTGTATTATTTGTTAGAACGGAAGATAAGATATTGGGGGACATTTATTAAGTCCGACGTTTATTACGCCGGACTTAAAAATGTCCCCGCATCTCCGGCGCTACCAAGATTTATGTAGAGGCGGACTGCCTCTACATAAATCCAGTGCGAACGGCCGAAAACCTACGCCAGGTTTTCGGCATAACTTTAAGAGAAAATAATAATGAATCGCGCGGCCTATGAGTATATTTTATTCGCAAAACGGCCATTTTGCCAATAAAATATTTGCAAATCAGCACTTTCCGCCGAAAATCAAATATACGCCAGATGATACATGTCCCCCATTTTTATTTCTTTTAATTTCAGGAATTATGACAGGCTCCTTTTATTCTGTGTCCACGCTGCTAAATCAGATGATCACGTTTCACTATGAGGTAAGTGTCATATACAGGGTCTGTTAGTTTCCCTTTAGGGTACAAACGCACTTGCCGTATCCACAGCAAGTTTCTCGCTGCGTATTCGCTGATTGGCCTAACAGGACGTGCCGGGAATCAGTGGAGGAAGCCGGAGCCGGGATCAGGTGACTTATAGTCACCGGCGGCCGGGGGGTTAACGGGGTGGGCTGCGGACAAACTGCGAGTTTGTCTGCTCTTGAGAGCATAGGGCCAGGATCCTCAGCGAGTCTAGCTGCGAATACGCAGCAAGAAACTCTCTGCGGATACAGCATGTGTGTTTGTACCCTTAGGGTGCGTTCACACCTACCGGATCCTTGGAATGAATGGGACTGGATCCGCAGAGGATCTTGCTGCGAATCTGCAGCGTGAAATTCGCTGCGGATCCGGTAGGTGTGAACGCACCCTTAATGACTATCATTTCCCAGAAGTATCTAAGCTGCAGATATCTCCCTACAGGGTACGGGGCACTGAGGGTGAAGGTAAGTTTCTTACCTCCATCTTTGGTGGGTGCCGTTTCCAGGATATTACTGGCTGACCCACCTCTGTTAATGGTGCAGCCGTGGTGGATGGTTGAAAAAGGGGGATGGGAGAGCAGTATAGATACTTATATTTGGCTGATATTTGCAGATTAGGAAAAAAAAAAAAATCTCATGTGGAATACAATGATCAGCCATAACATTAAAACCACTGGCAGGTGAAGTGATACTTGTTGAATACCTGGTGACAGTGACTTCTTTCTAGAAAGGGGGGAACAACCAGAAATGAATCTGCCATCTGTTTTCCTAACAGGGGGAAGAAGTAAATGCTGGAAGGATTGGTCTCACCCTGGTTATAGCTGGAATGGTTGGTTCTGTTATTTGTGGAGTGTGGCTGGACTATAGCAAAACATACAAGTAGGTGACCTCCACCTGTGTGTGGTCTATTCTAAAATGAAGGGTTTGGACCCGTACCTATTCCAGTCTGTATTGCCACCACTAATGCTGAGTGTTGACTTCTTGCAGGCAGACCACGCTGATCGTCTACATCCTATCATTTGTCGGGATGCTGGTCTTCACCTTCACCCTGAATCTCGGGAACCTCGTTGTTGTGTTTGTGACAGGAGGCGCCCTTGGGTAAGAGACAATCTGCTGTCCATAAAGTTTTAATGTAATCGGTGGACTTGGTATTCTTATAGGGGTATTCCACTCAAACATAACTTTTGATATGTTGCTGCCCATGGTGAGTATAACCATTCCTTCCATACTTGTTGTTATCTATTCAGCCTCCTATTCAGCTGCTGCTTTCTGCTGAAAAGAGAAAAATCTGTGTGTGAGCTTTTCCGTCTGTCTCCCCCTCCTCCCCCCTTCCTTCTGAGATGGCTGATGTAAACTGGTCCCTGGCAGGCTTTATCTGCAACATTGTAGCTTTATAATGCTAAGAGGGTTAATCTGAGGTGAAGTTGCTTATAAAATAACTGTGGTTATCCCTCCCGGCATTAAAAAGAAGCTACAAGTTTACATCAGTCTTAGAAGGGAGGGGAGAGAGAGGCTCACCCACAGATTTTTGTGTCTTCAGCTGAGAACTGGAGGAAGGAGACTGATTAGATAATAACAAGTATGGAAGGAATTGTTAGTCTCACCATGGGCAGCAACATAACAAAACATGTTTTGAATGGAGTACCCCTTTAAAGAAGCAGTTGCAGAAAATGTTAACAATGTGTCTGTGATTGAAAATTTTGTCAAATGATAACAATGGTCATTATTAATTTATTAGTGATTTCACATTGATCATCTATACTCCAGAGCTGCACTCACTATTCTGCTGGTGGGCTCACTGTGTACATGCATTACATTACTGATCCTGGGTTGCATCCTGTATTATACTCCAGAGCTGCACTCACTATTCTGTTGTAGATCACCAGAGTATGCTGTGCACAGATATAAATTCAGTTAGGAAGCAATCCTGGGAGATTTTGGGCAGAAATCCTGCAGCATTGTGAATTCAGCTGTGGAGTATTATATAAGCCATAATTTTAACATACATTAGGCAGTTCTATATGTAAACTACACAATGGTGTTCGGATACTAGCATGTGCTATAAGCAGGAATGTTAGCAATTCTTTGTCATCCTGGAAGGTATGGCACATAAGTATTGCTTTGATGTGGGACACCTACACAAATATGTGTACCCCCCCCCATATAATATACAGTGTGGTGTAACTGCAGCTCGTGGGCTTTGGTGTGACTTTAATGTGCTGCATGCGGAGTACATGGAAAATTACAGGTCATAATGTTCCAGGTGTCGGGGCCCATTATGGCACCTTGTCTTGTTGTGTGTCTTGTCGAGTCACATGTCCTCAACCTGTGGCTCTGCGGCTATTGCAAAACTATACCACCCGGCATGCCCTTGGCTGTCTGGGCATGCTGGGAGTTGTAGTTTTGCAGCACATACCTAAACCATACCAGCATTGTAATACAGTCATCCTTTATATCGCATTTTTTTTTTTCTTTCTTTTCTATTAGATTCTTTATGACGGGATATCTTCCTCTGGGATTTGAGTTTGCTGCTGAGATCACATACCCAGAATCAGAAGGAACGTCATCAGGACTGCTCAATGCTTCTGCCCAGGTAGATAAACAAAACACAGTAATCACTGAACTCAAGGAGAACCGTGAAAAAAACTCCAATGAAGTACTCAATCTAGAGTCTCCACTGATGCCCCCAAAAAATTTAAATATGCAAAACAAGAGTCTGTGGAGTCTCGGGAGGTAAGTGGTCTTTGTTGCTTTCATCCACCCCCTCCCCAGCCATAGTGAAAGGAGTACTCCGCCCAGGAGGGATTTTTTCACTATGGCCAGGGAGGGGGTGGAAGAAAGCAACGACAATCACTTACCTCACCGGTTCCAGTGCTGGGTCCAGCATCGCGCTGCCCCGGTCTCTGGACGCTTCCTGACATGATGTTTTAAGCCCGCTCAGCCATTCAGTGGCTGTAGCGGGGTCTCATCCCTGCCACTGAATGGCTGAGAGGGCTTCAAAGCAAGATAGGAAATAATCAGTAGATACTGAGTCCTATATCTTGTTTTCAGTCCTGCATGGACAGTCCCTTTTAACTGGCTGCTTTTAGTTTAGTTTCCCTGCCCTTTTCCCAGCTATATATCCATTCCCGGCACGCTCAGTTGGGCTGTTCTGTCCCCACTTTTTGGTCTTGCAGAAGAATGAGGCTTATTCATTATATTACCAGCTTGTCCTCGTAGACTGCTATTCTTGGGTAAGACTGCGGCCATTCTATAATGACAAGTTATTATTGATGTATACAGTCTGCTTTCTGTCTGTCTGTACTCTCCTGGATGTCACCTGGTCAGACGGACGCTGTATAAAGGAATATAGTGCAGTCTGTTTCTACATGACTATAACGTGGGGTAAATTTGCAATTACTGCATTTTATACAGCTTTACTACATTATGTAGAGTCTTCCTTCTCATATAGAACTGTATGTGCAGATCGTCTAGCTCTCAGGTCAGAGGACGTCTACTCTCCCTGCTTGTTCAGTGCTGATATTGTTCTAATAGTAACATGATAATTGTAGTAGAAGATGTAGCTGTACCTTTAATAGGGTATATGGGACAGGTCACTTAGGGGGCCTTGATCCGCCTTGCCCCTACTTTGTATGTAACACAGGTATTAGTCGGTGACTTCCCCACATGCTGGTAATGCCTGCGGACGTGCTGTCACTCTCCCCTTAGTGATAATAGTGCTGTGGTTTATTCTTCCTCTCTCCTTGCAGCTGTTTGGAATCCTGTTTACTCTGGCACAAGGAAGGCTGACTACAGACTTCGGGCCTCAGGCCGGCAACATCTTCCTCTGCGCCTGGATGTTTGTCGGAATCATTTTAACAGGTGAGTTGCTGGTTAGTTTTGGTGAGTCCTGATGGTTGTACACAATGACTGGAGCAATATTCGGCTCTTGTAGGAGGACGTATCAGGAGCGACTCTCATTACCATAAATACATAAGAGATTCATAATTAAATCTAACCAGCTGATGGCCCTCTATAGCACTGGGGACGCTGAGGAGA
The DNA here is from genome assembly GCF_027789765.1 of Dendropsophus ebraccatus. Classification (NCBI taxonomy): domain Eukaryota; kingdom Metazoa; phylum Chordata; class Amphibia; order Anura; family Hylidae; genus Dendropsophus; species Dendropsophus ebraccatus. The sequence continues at coordinate 12,955,817 of NC_091468.1, read as the reverse complement.
CAGGTATATGGTCCGGTCCCGTGCTGCTAGTTGGGGTAAACTCCGTTCCAGAGCACCCTTAGGAGCACTGCTGCTTCATCTGACCTGTCCCTTCTAATGATGATCAATGGAGCGGATGACGCAAAAGCACCCCGGAGCGGAGTTTGCCCCGACTAACAGCGCGGGACCGGCGCAGAGGAGGAAGATAAGTCACATACCTTCCTCCTCAGTGTACATTCAGATGTGCTGAGCCCGCCACCAATATTACACCCTTGGCCAAGGTTAATTGGTCTGTGTTAAACCAGACTGGTGTATTGGCAACCAATCTCAGCTCAGCTTTTATATCTTAAGTGCTGGAAATATGAAACTGGGCCTGTGATTGGTCGTTACTGGCAAATTACTTTGAGGTCAGGTAGTGAAATCTGCATGGGATGCGGTACGTGGGAATATCCCATTGACGCTTACCATTCCATCTATGGTGAATGGAAAGTGACTGTCTATATATTATCCCGGAGGGTTTGTGCACACTGAGTAATTTAGACGGAAAGTCCGTCACGTAATCCGTTGCCTATGTCCACGAGCGGGCGCGTGCATCTCTGCCCGTGTCATAGACTCCATTCTATGCACGGGCGGATTCCTTCCTCCGTCCAAAGAATTAACTTGATCGTTCTTTGGACGGAGGAAGGAATCCGCCCGTGCATAGAATGGAGTCTATGACACGGGCAGAGACGTAAGCAACGGATTACGCGACAGACTTTCCTTCTAAATTACTCAGTGTGCACATAACCTTGCACAAACCTGCTGTCCTCCAGCTGTTGCAAAACTTCACTTCCCATCCGCAGATTTGACACCTGGGCCTCATAAACCGAAGCTGAGATGAGCGCCCCCCCCCCCCCCCCATTTGTTGGGATTACTCCTTTATTACATTCCCTTGCAGGTTCTCCTGTGTCAGTCCTGATTTTTGTAGGAAGTGTTGAGAATGCTCTTTATTACCTCAACCTTTGTTTTTTTTCTTGTCCTGTAACCTACTTTCACATGGGTGTAATTGCCCATTCAGGTCGATGAAAGCAAATATTTGTTCAGTGAGTCTGTACCTGCCAGCCATTGTGGTGAATGTAGCGATGTAGCAGAGTCGGATTGTAACAGTGTAATTAAAGGGGACTTTTCACCCTGAACACTTGAGATCACATGGTTTGCTGCTATTATAAACTAGTGATTGATGGGGGTTTGAGCTCTTAGACCCTGACTGAGTAAAACCTGTGATGTCTCCACAACATGTGACAAGTTATTGGATGTGACAGACGCCTCATTGATCTACTGCACGTAGCCCGTACTATTCACTGGCGAGGAATGAAAAAACTGGCGAGGAAGTTACACAATGATTACGTTTTATCCATATAAAGCTGGAAAACCCCTCTAAGGATTGCCTGTACATATAATAGTTTCATTCCACGCGGCCAAGTATGAGGCAGAAACCAGGTGCTTCACCTGCGCTGATACATGGTAAACGGATAAATGGTTTAGCTAGAATACTCCTAGTTGAGGCCAGAACTGCTCACACTTCCAAATAATAAAACCGAGAACGAAATGTCTCCTCAAATCCCCCACTTTCTTAGGACTGCACCTCTTTTGCCTTTCTCTTATCTCATTCTTCATTTATGATATGGAGTCTGCAAATACGAATGGTAGGGGGGAAGGGAAACAAAGTATAAGGGCAGCTGCTCCCAACTTAGGTTATGTTCACACTGAGCAGAAGCGTCAGGATTCCACTGAGGAGCTCTTCGCCGCAGAATCCTGTATGCCTCAATGTCACACAGTCTCTCTATGGGTGGGCTTGTGCGCCTCCAGTTCGATTGCTCTCCGCACAAAGAATTGACGTGTCAATCCTTTGAGCATAGAGCGACGGAAGCGGATGTGTCCGAGCCTACCCATAGAGAAACTGCGGGATTCCACAGCGGAGAGCTGCTATATAATGAGTAGGGAAACCTGGCAGGAGGTGTTCAGTTTCCCTGCAGCGCCACCATAGGTAACATAATGCATTACACAGTGTATATTCATATCAATAGGTTGTGTGTAATGCAGGACAAGTGCTTGAGAGAGCGAGAAAGAGAGCTTAGAGGATCCTGACCAGGAGACTTTCCGCTAGTGACTCAGAATTTCCTAATAGAGAACAAAAATGGTGTTTCTTATCTGGATCACCCACTTAAGTCATCCGTCGGGGGTGTTGGTTTGTTGATATAAAATAGTCCTGTACATTTCTAGGCTTTGTGCCAGTTCTGGGCAGGGCTCCAGCCTGGAGGTGAGCAGGTTTATCAGGGGAAAGGTAAGACTTCTGCCTATCCAGGATCCCTGGGTGATTCTCCAGCTGGTATTTCCTGTGTGGGTGAAGCGATAGCGAAGGTTTCCCTGGATTATTACTTGGAGAAAGTGGAGAGTAAGGAAAGGTAAACAGGTGTCGTATGTTTGTATAGTGAAGAGACTGGGTAACTTCACACTGTCCTACAATAGATGATAGCGGGTCAGTCGTTCACACCACCCTCCACACACAAACATCGGCTGCTCACACTGCCGTTCGCACTCAGGTCATCCACTCACACCGTCGTCCGTACACACAGCAGCTTGTGTAAATCCGGCTCCTGACTCTGGTCTGATGCAGGTGGCTGCTAGTTACATTGGACTTTCTAGGAATCTGAGAACAATGTCAGACATGCAGTCTCTGTTGACTTTGTGTTGCTAAGTGACCGACCTGTTTTTATACCACGACATTCATGTACGTCACAATTCCCAATATATCACATTAAAATATGCAATAACCACCGATTAATTAAAAATGATTGAGGGTCCTATTACACAAAGCGATTTTTGGTCATACTTTATTGTCCTGTCCAATAATGGTTTTGTGTAATAGCTCATGCAGACAGGTAACGCTCAGCCCTCGTGCACAATGCTGATTGTTGCCTTTCTGCATGAACCAAAAACCCCAATGGCGACGGTGTGTTGGCCGCTGCTCCGCGGAATAGGACCACTGCTGTCTCCTATGGGCCACTGAACAATCTAAAGGGGTGTCAAACTTAGACCTTCCAGCTGTTGCAAAATTACAATCCCTATCATGCCCGGATAGCCAGAGCTGTCTATGCAAGATGGGAGTTGTAGTTGTGTAACAGCTGGAGGGCCTGAGTTTGACATTTGTGTTTTAGATCTTGTATTCCTTACCCTGTGACTCCTCAGCTATTGCAAAACAGCCACTCCTCCTATGTCAGGACATGATGGTATTGGTAGTGTTGCAACAGCTAAAGGGACACACCATCTTACAGTGAAGGAGATGACGTTGCAGGTTCCGTGTCTTGCACTTTTGATCAGCTTTGCGCTTATTTCCATTCCCGTAGTTTTATGATCACTTCTCATTGCTAGAATATGTAAGTTATAGCTGTATAGCCCAAGGTAGTGACAAGACCGGACAGCAGAAGGGTCGCCTGAGTCCACCTGTTGTGTGAACAATAAGACGCAGGGTAATTGAAGGGCATAGAGTGGTCACATGACTGCGGAAGGGCGCAGAGTTTCAGCTGAAAGTGTGAGTACATTAGAAACTACAATGGCAATTCCATGAATCTCTGGCATGTGTTCTTGGGCTTTTAGAGAAAACTGTGAAGAGATGGTGCCGCCCTTGTATCCTACGTCATACTGAAACTGGTAGAGCCAGGTTGGGGTATGCACGGCCAGTCTGTATCCAGGGAACTTGGTTCCAGCTAAGTAAGCAGACATGCAATGGTCTGCATTATAAAACACTTCTCTACAGTGAGTTAACACACAGTGTAGTTGAGGTATTGCACTCCTATATGGAATTGTTTTTTGTCTGTCTGCATGGATGTTCCACTTGGCTGAGCATGAATGTGTTTTAAATGGTAAAAGAAGTAAAGGTCCTCCATACACATCGTCTGTCACCTCTCATATCAGAGAAGGATCCTCTGCATAATGACGAGATAGGGCCAGCAATGTCATCTGGGCGGGAAGCCACTTGTGACTAGTCACGGCTCTCTACCTGTCAGCACGCTCTGCAGGGATGATTGACAGACAGACTAGTTGCCCCCCCCTCCTGTCATCCTGCGGGGGAACAAAACTACTTTTTTCCTGACGTGGCTGGTAGCCTAAAGGAAGCTGCACAGTAGATTCATGCTGTGCATCAGGGGACCATATCTGCACAATTGTACTCACTGGTATCATTTTAAACAACCACAAAAAAAACTATTGACATGTCGTACATTTTTGCTCAGTCACTGTCTGGATGCTAGACCCTCGCCAACCACTAGAATGAGCATGGGGAAGTACTCATCTGAGCGCCCCTCTCTCAATCCCTCCATGGGTCCATGGACGTTCTATAGAATCTGACTTCTGACTGGGTCTTTTCACCCAGACCTTGACCAATCAAATCTTTTGACATGTCCCTCACCTCATTGATTGTTGTAACTCTGGTGAGCTTATTGGGATTTATTTCATTTATATGGAAATAATATCGGCCTTAAATCTCATCTATGGGAATGTCAATAAAGGTACAGCAGCTGACAGCTATTATATGTAAGTCATCCGATATAGACTTTCTGGTTGTTATACAAGGCCGTATGGCACCACAGCCTTCTGTGAAGCTCTACTGTTCCCATGTGTGCAGATCCCCTATATCCCCTAGCATTTAATATAGCGCCATACATGGGAACCCTACACTGGAAGATGGTGTTTATGACTATGTAATATGGACCTATAGGGACACCTTACACCCCTGCATTGTGGTTCGTCACTGTATCCTAGAGGATCTTTCAATAAGAGATCAGTGTGGAATCCAGACCTCATCTGACGCCTATTGTTTCCTCCCCTCTGTTTGTTTTCCTCTATGGCTGGAAATAGTCGCCGGAGGACATGGCTTAATGTAAAAGGATGTCTATGATATGAGTGGATCAGTAGTAAGGGTGTGTAGCGGTGCAAAGCATCCTGGGAGCATTCCCCCCCCAGATCTCTTTTTAACCAAGTTTTGCCTATTCATCTCAGTCTACCCCCTACCCCCATACATTACTAAGGGTTAACACGTCAGGCTCCCGGCAGCGCTGCTTATGCTGTGTTCGCTGTTTTTGGCGCATTCATTTCGTGTCTTGCATGTCTGCTCAGTAAATAAGTAACAAGAAACTTTACATAGCATCAGCATTCTCGCAGAACGCCTTTACCATAAATCATTGTAGGGGAGAGATGTTTACAGAGAATGTGAGTGGGAGCAGGTCATACCTTTTACTATTAGGCTATGTTCACACTACGTAAAAGTACAGCAACAACGGCCATACTTTTTGTGGAGCGCCACATAACCTTATCTGATATGGGATCCCGGCTGGAACGTATACACACCGTACAGAAAGACCTGTCAGTTCACACAGTGAAGCGAGCAGCTCCGGCTGCTCGCTTCACTGTGCGCTATGGGAAGTTCTGATGCGGACGTGCGCTGATGCACTAACATCAGAGCTCTGCGGCCGGAAAGATCATCTGGCCGATACTTAAGTACCGGCCGAGATGATCCGGCCGTTCTGTGACCCCGCCGGGTCTCTTACATAGTGTGAACATAGCCTTAGACTGTATGCTATACATAGTTACCGGTAGACATTAAAGGTACAGCAAAGTAATCAAATAAAGGGGTTGTCTGGGGGCAAGGACTATGGGATTGTACCATAAATTCCCCCCTATAGGCTTAGTCCATACCCTTACACACACACACACCCTCCCCAGCACCTCTCTGTACGTTTGGTAGCAGCCATACCTGTCTGCACCTTGTCTCATTGAAGTGAATAGGTTAGGGCCCTATTCCACCGGACGATTATCGTTCAGATTATCGTTAAATCGTTTGACTCTAAACGATAATCGTTCGGTTGAAATGCAGTCATTGATTAACGACCGAACGAGAAATCGTTGATCGCTTTTTAAGACCTAGACCTATTTTTAGCGTTCACAAAACATTTGCAAATCGTTCGCATTGAATAAGACGACGTTCGCAATAGATACGAACACAATAGCAAAGAAAAAACGATGGCAATTACGATCATAAGTAACGATTCTCGTTCCATGGAAATGAGTGAACGTTTTCAGGTCTTTCGCAATAGTGGTCGTTTGAAATCGTTAACGATTATGCAAACGATAATCGTCCGGTGGAATAGGGCCCTTACAGTGCAGCTAAAACTACCACCCAATGTACTGCCCTATATGCATTGAGGAGACTGTGGCCCCTTCAGTCAGCAGTCTGCCCCCCTCACCAGTTTCATACTCAAATTCTACCCTAAAGTTGTCGGAAACCTCTGCTACTGCAATTGCTCCTGCAATGCCTCTTATATCTAGTACTGTAAGAATGATGGGTCTGACGCTCTTCACCATTTCTCCACAGCTTTGTGAAGTGAAGCACTTGGGGCACCTTGGGGTCTGTGAGTGCTGTAAAGTGTTAGCTATAATACATTGTCTTTTACTTACAGCTCTTATTAAGTCCGACCTGCGGAGACACAACATAAATTCTGGACTAACAAAGTCTGATGTCAAGTCTGTAAGTATCCCATTGTATTTCATCATTTACTATCCAAAGTTATCGGCCACTTTGTTCTGGGATAGAGACCAACTGAGAGGCAGCTCTATAGGAGTATAGAAACGACTTCCACGATGGCCTCGTTCTCTCTCTTCTCCAGCGCTGAGAGCTGCCGGGGTCATGTGTCTGTATGTATGGATGTGATATCAACTGTACTTTGTGCAGGGCGAAAAATGTTATTAAAAAAATCTACACACTCCAGCCGTCACCGTGTGCTCTATATTACAGTGATGGAAAGCACCTTTTATTTAAGAGGATAAATATAGTCCAACATAAGGCCCTCTTGTGCAGAGAGATTTATCTGACAGATTATTGAAGCCAAAGCCAGGAATGGATTTAAAAAGAGGGGAAATCTCAGTCTTTCCTTTATGACCTGTTCTCTGTTTTAGTCTTTTCCTGGCTTTGACTTCAATAATCTGTCAGATAAATCTGTGTGTGTAATAGGACCTTAAAGCAAATGGACCAGCAGTAAATTCCCTTTAACATTCTCACATGGATAGAACGGCGTCGGCGCAGGGAAGCCGCTGCCCTTTTTTGGAACCGTGTCCTGTTCCACGTACGGCACACCTATGTGTCTCCATAGTACGGTATATTATATTATCTTATCTTATATAAACCTTTCTATCAGTCCTCCATTTCTTCAGGGACATAGTATGACTGTACAGTCAGACTACACAGAGTTTTTGTTTGTAGTCTGTTACCATGGAGACGCATAGGTCTCTAGGACACAAAACAGTAGGAGACTTTTAATTACAACTATTTACAAAGTTGCTTTAATTCCAGATGCATTGGAGTAAAAACTGTTTGCATGTGGCTGTCACTGTATTTCCTCACATGTATTTCCTCTCCTTTTCCACCAGGTACCTGTAGACAGTCCTGTAGAACCGGCGCCTAGTATACAGTCATCTACACAGCTGTAGCCTGCAGCCAGACCATCCCCCAGAGAGGCGGTGTCCAGCCATGAGACTCGTATTTAGCACACTGTATTTATTGGACCTCCTAGTATTTATTTTATTGCCTCTTTTCGAGAGGTTTTTACCGTTTGACGGGCAGAACAAGAACCTTCATGATGATGATTATACTGCATGGAGCAGTAACTTATAAACTCATCCACATTTAATTTTATTTTTTATTTTTAACTGTTTTTGCCTTTTATGCTATGATGCATATGTGTTTTTATTTTTGTACATCAGCAGCTGACAATTGTAGCGTTTCACTGTCTGTTAAAGGGGACACCTCAAGATGTTGCTGCCTTGCAAGACAGACACTACTAATGCTGGAAACGCACATGCAGTTTAAGCTAAAGCTAGGAGCCACTTCTAAAGGAACGGGGCTGTAAAGGAAAAGCTTATGTTTCCTTCCTTCTAAATCCACTTCTGGTTGTGGCACTAAAAACTGCAACAAAAGCAATGTGAGCTTTCAGGCTTAAAGGGGTACTCGGGCGATAATGTTATTTTTTTTTTTCTCTCAAATGAACTGGTTTCAGAAAGTGTTATAGATGAGATTTTTAAATAGAAGTAAATTACACAAGTCTTCCCATATGTATGAGCTGCTGTATGTCCTGCAGCAAGTGGTGTATTCTTTCCTGTCTGACACAGTGCTCTCTATCCATGTCAGGAACTGTCCAGAGCAGCAGCAAATCCCCATACCATACCTTTTCTTCATTGGACAGTTGCCGGCCTCAAACAGAGATGTCAGCAGAGAGCACCGGAAAGAATATACCACTTCCTGCAGGACATACAGCAGCTGATAAGTACTGGAAGCCTGGAGATTTTTAAATAGAAGTAAATTAATAATCTATATAACTTTCTGACACCAGTTAATAAGACACAGATTTTCACCGGAGTACTCCTTTAAAAGGGGATATCTGGTATAAGAAAACATAAGCACTTCCAGAAACAGTGCCAATCTTGTCCTCAGTTTGTGTGTGGTATTGCAACTCTATTCCAATGAAGTGAATGGAACTGATTTGTAATACTACACACAGCCTGAGAACGAGGGTGACGCTGCATTTTGGATTTCTAATCCTGGGTAACCCCTTTCAAAATGGTTTCTCCATCTATATGTAAACTTAGAAAAATCTGATTAATAATGCTGCCCAAGATGCTCAGGCAATATGGCTGCCCCTATAATATTGTACAAAGGATGAAATAAAGTTTGCAATTAGAGGAAGAAAAATCTGATGGTATCAGGATGATGTGTCCCTGTTAAATCCTGGTTTTCCATTGCTTTATTAATCAGATTTTCTAACAATGGTTTTAGATGGAGAATTTCTGTATATGATTGTATAGTTGCTGTATGAGGGACGGGTACTGTACATGGTGGTCTCTGCCATGGCACAGACTCTGTACTGTCAATGAGGGGACATTATACTGGAGCTTTAATTTACAAATGAGGTCAGTGACTGGGATCATAGTCACATGTGCCAGGGTTATACCCCAGTATTGGGGAACGTTCACATTGATGTATTACTGTCAGTCATTGTTATCAATTCATTCCTTTTGTACTGTAATATATCAAGCAATAGGCCAGTGGCTGTAATAGGACTCTGCATTGTTCCCTGTGTATCCCAATTTATAGGTAGGTTTAGATACCTAGTCCTTATTATACACCTCTTTATAAGAGATCGGCTAGTGAGGGGGTTTGCACCCTGCCGCTATGGTGCAGACACTCGGCCTGTATTAGGTTGACGTCAGACACCTTCTTTATAAGGATCTGGGACCACAGCTCATATTTATCAGGATCTGTTATAAATACTTCCACACGTCCACCTTTAAATTTTAACGTCTCTACAGAAGTGTCTCAATGCTTTGGATGTAAGCGTACTGTTTCATGTTTATGGCTCTTATTGCTAACCAGCTGCGGCCTGTAACACATCTGGCAGATGACAGGGACCTTTCTAGGCAACTCTGCAGGGTTTGCAGCTGCATAGAAACATTGAAGCTACAACAGAGGGGAAGCCCGATATCAAAGATGGTGGGACTCACTATAGAGAAGACAGGCGGTTTATTACTGTCCCTGCCCGCCTTATGGCTGTATACATGACACTCTATGAGCACTGTGTATATAGCCTCGGAAGGGGCCACATATGCTCCAGTCCTAGTAAATGTGATCGCTGGATAGCTGCTGGATCTTAGCAGTCTGTAGTCAAGTCAGCACTACTGTTCGACCAAGGCTGGGTTCACACTGCGTTTTTTTGCAATCCGTTTTAGTATGCATTTTATGCAAAAAAAAAAAAAACTGAAAAAAACACAGATGCATTTATGTGCATCCGTTTTTTTCCTTCCTCCTTTTTTTTTTTTTTTTTTGCATAAAACATGAAAAGCATGAAAAAAAAAAAAACTGATTGCAAAAACGCAATGTGAACCCAGCCTAAGCGAACGAGCAGTTCTGAGAACGACCTGAAATCATTCACCACAATATGTGGAACAATAGTTATGTAGTTTGTATGCTCTAATATATTAGTATACGAACAATCGTAATCGAGAGTGATCAGTGTGTACATACACAATTGCCAATGATTAGCAATGATTTTATGGTCTCTTACAAGATGCGATCAACAACACATGAACAGATTTCCCTAAAGATAATATTTCAGTCTAATGCTGCGTTTACACGAAACGATAATTGGCCCAATCGTACAATTAACGATTTTTTTTTTTCATAACGATCAGTGTTTAGACGGTACAATATATCGTACGGAAAACTCTTTTTGCGATCGCTTAAGCCTATCTCACACATTGGTTAAATCGGCCAACGACTGTTCACACGGAACGATCTGCGAATTTTTTGCGAACGATCAACGACGGTTTGAGAACATGTTCAAAGATCAAAATGAACGATTTCTCGATCGTCGTTTGATCGTTCGCTACGTTTACACGTACGATTATGGTTCGAATTTGACCGTTATCGGGCAAATTCGCACGATAATCGTTACATGTAAACGCGCCATAATAGGGCCATAAGGCTGTGTTCACACGACTGTTGTGGCTTCTCATAGTAACTATTTGCCAGTTCCATTTTATGATGGGTGCAAAATGGACCTAATTGATATATAATGGGGTCCACCCGATTCTTTCATCAGTCATGTTCATGTCCTCAGTTTGGGTGTGGGGATTTTGCAGCTCAGTTCTGTTAAAGCGAATGGAATAGAGTTGTAATACCACACATGACCAGTAGACAGGGGTGGCGCTGTTCTAGGAAGAAAAAGTTGCATACAAAAATAAGCAACTGAGAAAAATAAAATGTTAAATGTCCTGTAAAGTTCGTCTTTATGGCTTTACAGGAGGTAAGAAAAAATATAAAAAAAAAGAACGTCACCATTAGCACAAGTGGCAGCTCTAACCTGATATGGAAGCAAAGTGTAAAAATGTGATGTGTTGTAATTTTTTTTTACATCATTTATGAATGGTGTCCTCCATTGAGGATAATGTAGGAATTACCAGGACTGGGGAAGCAGAGTGCAGTGTACATTTGCTGTTTTACCTAAATGGAACAGATTTATACTGGTAAAACCAAAGCTTAAAGGGGAAATTCCCCCAACACTTGTTATTCTGCCATATCCTCATGACTTTTTTCACAGGGGTAGGGAACCTTGTCTCTCCAGCTGATGCAAAACTACAACTCCCATCATGCCTGAGCAGCCAAAGCTTGCTTTGGCTGTCCAGGCATGATGAGAGTTGTAGTTTTGCAACAGCTGGAGAGCCAAGGTTTCCTTACCCCTGACTTATTACAGATAAGCGACTGTTCAGGATGCATTGACAAAAGCAAATCTCAAGCAAGTGCAGTCCATACCTTCTCTCTAGAAGGGCCCTGAAAATTAGGGAGGCCTCTATGAACTGAACAGGGGCTTCCAAAGTAGACCCCTGGCAGCTTTTTAGTTTCTGTCTATTGTTGAGCAGCCAGGGAAACATCTGAAAGGTATATGTATAATGTAGTAGCCTTTGTATACAGACCTATATAGTTTTCTTCTGTTTGTTTAACTACTATCCAGGTCTGGGTAATATAGATAAGGTATGAGCATTGCTCATAAGCTGTCCTCTCCCTGCTCTCATCCCACAAGGTAACATAAGGAAAGAAGGTCAAAGGCTGACAGAAGCCGTAAATACCCGTATATACCCACATCATCTAATCCTGCTTTAAGGTAAAGATAAGGGAAAGCCAACTTGACTTTTGCTTTCAGGGAGGGAGCGTTGCTTTCTGAAACATCTGCCATAGGCATCAAGACGGTGTGATCAGCTTCTGTGTTATATACGGACATGCCCATATACCACCTAGGTAGAATTCCCTTGCCATTAATATGTAGGTATTCCCTGGGAACTACTTTTGGGTCATTTGCTTTGATTTATTCTTCCCAGTCTGACACAGTGCTCTCTGCTGCCACCTCTGTCCATGTCAGGAACTGTCCAGAGCAGGAGAGGTTTTCTAGGGGGATTTGTTCCTGACATGGACAGAGGTGGCAGCAGAGAGCACTATGTCAGACTGGGAATAATACACCACTTCCTGCAGGACCTACAGCAGCTGATAAGTACTGGAAGACAAGATTTTTTTTTAATAAAAGTAATTTACACATTTCTGACACATGATTACAGCTAATCACTTGAGATTTATCATTAGTTTGTCGAGGGAACCCTCTTCACTATAGACAATGCCTGTTTGCTAGAGCCCCTGTAAATTGTCGACCTGATCACTCGATCACCTCTAGAGCCATGTTTCTTGTCATGCATTTCTTTTCTGATGCTGCTTTAATGTTTATAAAGGGGACCAAATAAGAGGGATGTGTTTTTATACTGTCACTGTTCTGAATAACATGGACAATAAGTAGTCCTCTCCATTATGTGCATGGGCTCAGTAGTCCTAGATATTCATGAGAAACAAACTCCGCCCACCATCTGCTGATTGGCCGTTATCCATGATGTGTAGTCAGTCAGCAGTTGGGGGAGGGGTGTGGCAAAAATCCTATTCTCCTGCATATTACAAGAACGGCTGAACAAAATGATGTAAGTAATACACCGATCTGTTCAGCATTTTTATCAATCTATCCTCATGTCAGTGGTGGATACTGGCTGTGCGTATCCTGGTAGGGTCATTGTCCCTTCATACGGTTGCACTCCTGTTCTGCACAGTGACATGACGGCCATACGTTGGAGAATGTGCTCTGTTCATTTGAATGTATTTGTAGCTTTTAGGTCAGTGGTTTTCTATTCACTTGTTTTATATGTGACATTTAAAGTCCGTCATTTTTCGTATAGTGAATACTTTTTGTATATAGAAAAGCAATCGTCTTTATGTAGTAGAATACGTTTTATTATGCTTTTTTTTTTTTTTTTCTTATATTTTCATACATTATCTTACTGTAATACTTTTTTTCTTTTTTCTTTTACTTTATGGTTCTGCACATTTCTGCTCTAAAATAAAAATTTTTATTTATGAATTCTTTCTATTTATTTCCTGCTCACAGTCACATCCTCAGTTGTCTGCGTTAATATACATACGTTTTCCATAGTCCTTTTAGGACGTTCCCAGCTTGTAAGGTAAAAAGGGGGACAATTATTGGGGCCCTCAGTTAATCGCAAAGAGGACGCTCATGTTACATGGGGATAGTTATTACTGGTCTGGGATTAAAAGTACACAGGATCACTGAAGCCCCTATTACATGGGGCGACTGAGAGGAGCGAACGAGTGTTGTCAGCGCTCGCTTTTTTTCCCCCTGCTAGCTGCCGCCACTATTGCGCAGGTCAGCAGAGTACAGGGGGGCCGCAGGGAGCTGCGGGGGGGCTGCCCGGGTGATCGCTTGATCATCCGGGCAGCAGATAGCGGTCTGCTGCCGCCACCGCTCCTATTCCATCGTTCATGTCGGCTGATCATTGCCTTCTATTACACGAGACAATTATCGTCCGAATACGGCCGATAATTGTCTTGTGTAGTAGGGCCTATAGAGTGAGAACAAAGGTCGGTGTCTACTGTTTGGTGGGCATAATGGGGTCCTATAGTATAGGGTGTGAAGAGGAGCAACAAGGGTTGCTGGGGTCACTGAGTCGCATCGAGAGAATTGGGAAAACGGGTGTTAAAAAGAGAGACCAATGAGTCATGGGCCCTAGCAACCAATCAGATTCCACTTTTCATTTTCTAAAGAGTCTGTGAGGAATGAAAGGTGGAATCTGATTGGTTGCTAGGGGCAACTGGGCCAGTTTCACTTTACACCAAGTTTGATAAATCTCCCCCTTCATAACCCTATTACACATGCTGTCCACCTACTTTTGGACCACCCTGTACATATATATGATTTGGCTGTGTCCTTGTGTAATATACACAATACAAGAAGAGATTTTGTCCTATGGAACGGGCCGTACTTTGCACCGGCCTTTCGCTAGGCCTCTGCTTCCAGAACTGGGATACCTAATATATAGCAGAAGAGAATGCGACAACAAAGCTCTGAGCCGCGGCTCCTGTCAGACGCCTCTAGATGAGAGGCTGAAGGTTTAATCACTTCCGACACTGGATTATCTCGGTTTATTCTACTGGTGATTTCCCAGCATCGCACTTGTACATTGCCCTATGGGCTCCCCTCTGCTGCCAGCATCCCATCTACTGATCCATGGCTGTAACCTGATGCGATGTGAGTGTTATTGCGTTGCGATGCCCCCTTGGCTCCTGTTAGATAACATTGTGTTTCTTCGTTGGACGCTTTTCCACTTTATGCTTTGATAAATTTCAGGACCTTCCTGCAAAAACAAATTATCTGCGCCTCCCTAGAATGTACGTGGCTTCTGTGTGTTGATATAATATATCCCTGACCAGAAGGGGACAAACAGTCTGTGATCCGCAACGTTTGGATCCGGCGCTGCTGGAGGGCACAACACAGGTGTGATCACAGCCATCACATGATGGACACCAATGGCCTCCAAGAGACTCCATGTTCGGAAACAGGTATCCAGCACTCGTAGAAAATCCTTTAAAGGAGAAGTCCGAGCATTTTTAAAATCTGGAAGCCAGCAGGGGGGAATCTGATCCGGAGTATGAACTTACCTCTCCCCGTGACCGTCAGGACCGGCCTCGGGACCCCCGCTGTAAGGCTTTTTACCCTGAACTGCGATGACGAAAATGCCTGTCCCAGCTGATGGACCAGCTTCTCAGCCAATCAGTGACTGGAGCAGCATCCCGCCCTAGTCAGTGATTGGCTGAGCAGCCAGTCCATCAGCCGGGTCATGATGTGTCAGCGCCAGAGATCCTGGAGCCTGGTGGGAGCCCCAAGGCCAGTCCCACTGCTTACCCTGGGCACCGGGAGATATATGTTCATACTTCTGATCGAAATTCCCCCCGCCCCTGCCGGCTGCCAGATTTTAAAAACTTCTCCTTTAAGAAATTAAAAATAAAAAAAAAAGTGTTAACAGTGAAGCGTTTCGAGCAGCACAGATGCGTTCTTCATTCTGTCCAATGGACTCCGCTGACTACTGTGATGGAAATGCAGTCTGTCAAGCTTTTTAAAGCTGCCCCTTATCCTTTAAAGGGCGGGTTCCATCTCTGCTTCCTGGTCAGTGAGCTGGAACGTCTTTGCGTTGTGACAATTACTTAGAAGCTGGTTAATATAAACGGTATATACATTACGCAGTTTGGTTTATTTGGTCAACTGGTGTACTGTATATACCACCAGGAAGGTGGAAATGCCTGCTAGGTGAGGGTCACAACCTCCAATAGAAACAAGGTTGAACGGAGCCATAGGCTCCGATGAAGGCCCAATCAATACTGTATACGAGCTTGTTTATTGGGCCTATTACATGGCCCGATAATCACTTAGCAAGGGTTGCACGGACATCGTTAGTGATGTCCATGCAGTCTTTGCCCAAACAGTTTACATTACCTGTCCATGTTCTCGGTCTTCTGCTCTCTGCTTCCTCCCCGATCCCGCTCTACAGCCAGTGATTGGCTGAGTGACCTGTCAGCTGAGACAGGCTGCTCTAAAGCTGCAGCTCGCAGGACCAGGGAGGAAGCAGAGCGCAGGAGAAGACCGGGAGCGTGGATAGGTGATGTACACTGTTTGTTGAATCATTAGCCGTCGGCCGCGCATCACTATTACACATAGCGATGCGCAGTTGGAGGCCAATGATTTTAGGTCTCCTTCATTGGACTCTGTCCACATTACACAGGTTTACAGCATGACATAGTCCATAGATACAGTACACGGTGGAGGGTAAATATCACATTGTACCTCAATAAAGATTACATGGAATATGATTACAGGACAAGAGAACGTCATGCTGAGATTACACTGCCGGGAAGGGACATCTCCCAACAAAGACCCGGAACTGGAACGTTATGGGGTAATGGGTTATATGGCAGCAAATATATTTATATACTGGGTTCTACTGTGGTGTCCCTTGTATTTAAGCCAGGTACTGTGTTAATATTGATGCAGATGCTTATTTGGGTCCATCACACTAAATCTAACAAATTGGATGTCATCACAATCTCTCAGTAGTGGAGCCTCAGGCTTTGGGCCTGTAACTTCAGTCAATCCTATCCTGCATAGAAGTCAGTTATTAAAAAATGTTTTCTCTTGTACATAAAAGGGTTTTCCCATGAAGCTTAGTTGGTAAAATCAGATGCGTCCCATATACATGTCAGGTTGGAGAGGGCCGTTATCAGGACTCTCCAGGGATATTCCATTGGGTTCAGGTCAGGGCTGTATGCGGGCCACTGAAGGACACTGACAGACTTGTGTGGTCCCCGCTGTGTGTTTAGGGTCATTGTCTTGTAGAAAGTTAAACCAAGCCTCAGGTCCAGAGCCCTCTGGATCAGGTTTTCATTGAGAATATCCATATTCAGCTGTCCCTCAACACTGACCAGTCTCCTAAACCCCCCAATACATTGTTTTCCCCACCATGTTTCACTGTAGGGGTGTTATTTGGCAGGTGATGGCCAGGGCCTTGTTTCTTCCAGACTTGACGCTTAGAATTAAGACCAAAATGTTCAATCTTGGTTTCATACTTTCTATTTTAGCAACCCCCCGGCAGCTTTCAGCCATTTTTTACTGAGGGGCGGCTTCTTTCTGGACCATTACATCCATATGGCTGCACTTATGGCTGATCATCTGGAAGTATCTCCCATCTGCTCTGAGCTCAGAGTTACTATTGGGTTCTTGGTTTCCTCTCTTGCCAATGTTCTTCTTCCCCAGTAACCCAGGGTAGTCAGGTGGTGGTAGCTAGGGCTGGTAATAGTACCGCTTAACCACTGGCACACTTTACTGGAATGTTTCTTAAAGTGACAGTACAGCTTAATACTTTGCACAAGTTTAGAATAAGCTGTCTGCGCTTGAGTGTGATTGCCAGTTCCCTTTAAAATACTTTGGATAGGTTAGGCTTGAATAAGGACAGTCCCTTTGGTAGGTTTTTAGTTAGAAGACTTTGTAGAGTTGATAGGGGGCTACCAACGGGACCCTTTTACTTGAGACTTGATAGAAGAAACCCGTACTCAAGTTTTAGAGAATATCGCTTCATGCTGGAAGAGATCATGAAGTGCCAGATCCAGGAACATGGGCCCCGGGCTTGAACAACTGGGTGTAGCTAATCCCTCAAGGCTTCCCGAGGAGATCGAGCAAAGGTTCAGTGGGGTACATCGGCTTTAACTGCTCTTTGCCAACCACTGGGGAAAGGCTGGACAGCTGAAGGACTTCCTGATGAATACTTTTATAGAACTTAGGTCCCTTGGGTAGTATTTGCCCCTCTTAGGGTTTTAGCAATACATGCTTCTGTGGCTTGCACTGGTAGAAACTGGATAAAAAAAGGTACCAGGCCCTGAGGTAAACTCTCTCTGGGAATGCAGAACTTGACAACTTCGGAACTTACAGACTAAGCCCCAGACTGACTAAACACTTTCCTATTTAATGGCTAAACCTGGGCCAATTCCCCATTGGTAGAGAAACTGTGAGGTGACTCAACATCTCATTGGAGGGAATTTTCTAGAATAAAGCTAGCATAAGGCGATACTGTGCAGAATAAGGCAATACTCAGTGGTGGCATCTTGTGGGCAAATGTGAATACAGCAAATTTAAAATTATAATACAGGATCCCAATACAAAAAAATACCTTCAGGGGCCGACTGAACTAGGAGAAGAATCCATCAGTGAAACTTGGATTCCTGGACACTACAACCTTATAAATAGAAAGAGTCTCTCCAAATCCTGTCCAATCAGCTGAATTTACCACAGGTGACTCCAAAATGCAGAAACATCTCAGAGATGACCAAAGACTTTACTAGAATATTTGTATCTGCAAAAACGTCAAAGGGTCAGAATATTTTCTGAATGCATTGTAGGTGCAATACACAGAAACCGGAGCTGTGTATGACGTGTGAGGAGGCTCATGAGGAGTCAGGTATTGCAGCTCAGACCCATTGACCTGAGTGTATCTGATCGGCTATACCAGACACAGACCCTGGACAGGAGCAGCTCTGTGTGATGAAAAATAGCAGTGTCATTACAGTGCCACGAAGGCTCAAACACTTTCCCTGCTGCCGGCATCATATTGATACATGATGGTTCTGATTCACTTCACTACGCAGCTTACCCCTCCATAGGTTCCATGTTTTACTGAATGTGTGAATGCCCCCAAAGTTTTGTGCTGTATGAAAAAAGAGACCAAACACAGGATTTTCGGGCAGTACGGACAGTCACGGCTCAATGTGTCCATCAATCACATGACTGCCTTCTCTCTGTGCGCAAATGGCAAGGACTTTCTGTGTTTAGTCTCTTTTTTTTTCAACTATTACAAGACTGAAAAGCTTTAGGAGACTGGACCTAGATACAGTAAGTATAGCTGATATATCGCTGCTTTCAGGAGACTGGACCTGGATATAGTAAGTATAGCTGTTATATAGCAGCCTTCAGGACACTGGACCTGGATACAGTAAGTATAGCTGTTATATTGCTGCCTTCAGGAGACTGGACCTGGATACAGTAAGTATAGCTGTTATATAGCAGCCTTCAGGAGACTGGACCTGGATACAGTAAGTATAGCTGTTATATAACTGCCTTCAGGAGACTGGACCTGGATACAGTAAGTATAGCTGTTATATAGCTGCCTTCAGGAGACTGGACCTGGATACAGTAAGCATAGCTGTTATATAGCTGCAATCAGGAGACTGGACCTGGATACAGTAAGTATAGCTGTTATTAAGCTGCCTTCAGGAGACTGGACCTGGATACAGTAAGTATAGCTGTTATATAGCTGCCTTCAGGAGACTGGACCTGGATACAGTAAGTATAGCTGTTATATTGCTGCCTTCAGGAGACTGGACCTGGATACAGTAAGTATAGCTGTTATATAGCAGCCTTCAGGAGACTGGACCTGGATACAGTAAGCATAGCTGTTATATAGCTGCAATCAGGAGACTGGACCTGGATACAGTAAGTATAGCTGTTATATAGCTGCCTTCAGGAGACTGGACCTGGATACAGTAAGTATAGCTGTTATATAGCTGCCTTCAGGAGACTGGACCTGGATACAGTAAGTATAGCTGGTATATAGCTGCCTTCTGGAGACTAGACCTGGTTACAATTAAGTATAGCTTTGTTATAAAGTATGATAACTGGAAAAAAAATAATAAATGTAAATGGCAGACACACTTTATATCAAACCCCCTACTGATTTAGATGTTGAAAGGTTTAATGGCATTTAAAGGTTTGGTAACGTTTACACTAAGTTAAAAAAAAAAAAAAAAAAAAAAAGAAACGTGAAAAGGCGTATGCTTTTTCTTTTTAAAGTGACGTCCGTTATTACCATTTTAATTTAAGTCAATGAAATGACGGCCGCCTAATGCACACTGTATTAAATTACAGATATGTCTGCGCGGATTTCAAAATAATTCATGACACTTATTATAGTGCTTGAAAATCCCTATATTGTAATCCGTATTCTTCTTCTTCTTCTTCCGTTTCTTCTTCCAGCCATTTTTCTGCGCGTAATACAGCCCGAACCGCTTTGCGCACAGACTCCGTTCAAACTGCGTTTCGAAGCCCCCGGCGGTGTGTGGTGTGCTATCTATTTTTCGTTTCGATCGGATTTGTCGTTTTTAAGAAATTTACGTTTAAAGACCCCAAATTTCCCATAGAAAATAATGGCCCATTGCAAATAATGGCCACACTCTAACCACTGACAGCCAATCACAGCACATATGCAAATAGCTGAAATATAGCAGCCAATAGAAACTCTAAGGTCTCGTCATGCATTGTATCACACCATCCACAGTCACATGTCCACTATTGGCCAATAGAAGATATAATATATGGAAGGTCCTTAACCATTTTGTCTCCCTGACATGAGGAAGATTGTCATGGTAACCGAGCAATTGTCTTTACCATTATAAGTAGCAGAGGTCAGTCAGTAAAATAGCAGAGCTAAGGCAGCCATGTAGCAGGTAGGGGATCCAAGCTGCTCTTAAAGGGACGGTATCCAAGCCGATCTTAAAGGAACGGTACCCAAGTCGCTCTTAAAGGGACCCAAGCCGCTCTAAATAGGTCCCTTTAAGAGCAAACTAAGTACCTGTAAGAGCGACCTGGGTCCCTTTAAGAGCGATCTGGGTCCCTTGAGGGGGTAAATGGGTCCCTTTAAGAGCGAAATATGTCCCTTTAAGAGTGACCTGGGTCCCTTTAAGAGCGAAATGGGTCCCTTTAAGAGTGATCTGGGTCCCTTTAAAGGAAATATTTCGCTCTTAAAGAGACCCGTTTCGCTCGAACTGGGTCCCTTTAAGAGTGAAATATGTCCCTTTAAGAGCAACCTGGGTCCCTTTAAGAGTGACCTGGGTTCCTATAAGAGCGAAATATGTCCTTTAAGAGCGACCTTGGTCCCTTTAAGAGCGAAATATGTCCCTTTAAGGGCAAAATGGGTCCCTTTAAGAGCGAAATATGTCCCTTTAAGAGCGAACTGGGTCCCTTTAAGAGCAACCTGGGTCCCTTTAAGAGAGAAATATGTCCCTTTAAGAGCAAAAATCGGTCCCTTTAAGAGCGACCTTGGTCCCTTTAAGACCGAAATATGTCCCTTTAACCTCTTAAGGACATAGGACGTACCGGTACGTCCTATGTCCTCACTTGCACTTCAAAGCGGGGCCGCGCGACGGCCCCGCTTTGAAGTGCCGCGATCCCGGGTGCCGCGTGTAGCCCGGGACCGCTGCTATTAGCGGGCACGGTCTGATCGCCGTGCCCGCTAATTAGCTAATCGGAGGCAGCTGTCAAAGTTGACAGCTGCCTCCGATTACCGGAGGCAACGTTTCCCTGGTGTCTAGTGGGGGAGATCGCTCCTCCGGGACCTTGTCCCGGAGGAGCGATCTCCGTTACTGATGCCGGCCGGGGACGCGTCCAAGATGGCGCCGTCCTTGGCTCGGCACTCGTTCGTTTTCGGCTGCAGCAGCCGAAAGCAAACGAGTGCCGATCTCATGGATCTCTGCAGCATATCTATGCTGCAGAGATCTCAATGAGAGATCACAGTGTATATACTAGAAGTCCCCCAGGGGGGCTTCTAGTATATGTGTAAAAAAAAAAAATAAAGTGTTGTTAATAGTAAAAATCCCCCTCCCCTAATAAAAGTCTGAGTCACCCCCTTTTCCCAGGTTTTAAATAAAAGTAAACAAATAAATAAATAAATAAACATGTTTGGTATCGCCGCGTGCGT
This sequence comes from Dendropsophus ebraccatus, assembly GCF_027789765.1. Classification (NCBI taxonomy): domain Eukaryota; kingdom Metazoa; phylum Chordata; class Amphibia; order Anura; family Hylidae; genus Dendropsophus; species Dendropsophus ebraccatus. The sequence goes on along the minus strand of NC_091468.1, from coordinate 12,934,574 downwards.
AATCACCCCAAACTATTAATTAATCACATTCCTGATCTCGTACGGTAAACGGCGTCAGCGCAAAAAAATCCCAAAGTGCAAAATTGCGCATTTTTGGTCGCATCAAATCCAGAAAAAATTTAATAAAAAGCGATCAAAAAGACGTATATGGGCAATCAAGGTACCGATAGAAAGATCACATCATGGCGCAAAAAATGACACCTCGCACAGCCCCATAGACCAAAGGATAAAAGTGCTATAAGCCTGGGAATGGAGCGATTTTAAGGAACGTATATTTGTTAACAACGGTTTGAATTTTTTACAGGCCATCAGATACAATATAAGTTATACATGTTATATATCGTTTTAATCGTAACGACTTGAGGAACATGCATAACAAGTCAGTTTTACCCCAGGGCGAATGGCGTAAAAACACATTTCCCCCAAATAAAAGAAATGCGTTTTTTTTTTCAATTTCACCACACTTTGAATTTTTTTCTGGTTTCGCAGTGTACTTTATGCAAAAATTCAGCCTGTAATTGCAAAGTACAATTAGTGATGCAAAAAATAAGGGGTCATGTGGGTTTCTAGGTGGAAAAATGCAAGTGCTATGGCCTTTTATGCACAAGGAGGAAAAACCGAAAACGTAAAAACGAAAATGGGCCATGTCCTTAAAGGGTTAAGAGCAAAATGGGTCCCTTTAAGAGCGACCTTGGTCCCTTTAAGAGCGACCTGGGTCCCTTTAAGAGCGAAATATGTCCCTTTAAGAGAAAAATGGGTCCCTTTAAGAGCAACCTGGGTCCCTTTAAGAGCAAAATATGTCCCTTTAAGAGCGACCTGGGTCCCTTTAAGAGCGACCTGAGTCCCTTTAAGAGCAAAATGGTTCCCTTTAAGAGCGAAATATGTCCCTTTAAGAGCGAAATATGTCCCTTTAAGAGCAAAATCGGTCACTTTAAGAGCGACTTTGGTCCCTTTAAGAGTGAAATATGTCCCTTTAAGGGCAAAATGGGTCCCTTTAAGAGCAACCTGGGTCCCTTTAAGAGCGAAATATGTCCCTTTAAGAGCTAAATGTGTCCCTTTAAGAGCAAAATGGGTCCCTTTAAGAGCGAAATATGTCCCTTTAAGAGATAAATCGGTCCCTTTAAGAGCAAAATATGTCCCTTTAAGGGCAAAATGGGTCCCTTTAAGAGCAACCTGGGTCCCTTTAAGAGCGACCTGGGTCCCTTTAAGAGCGACCTGGGTCCCTTTAAGAGCGAAATATGTCCCTTTAAGAGCAACCTGGGCCCCTTTAAGAGCAAAATGGGTCCCTTTAAGAGCGAAATATGTCCCTTTTAGAGCGAAATATGTCCCTTTAAGAGCAAAATCGGTCCCTTTAAGAGCGACTTTGGTCCCTTTAAGAGCGAAATATGTCCCTTTAAGGGCAAAATGGGTCCCTTTAAGAGCAACCTAGGTCCCTTTAAGAGCGACCTGTGTCCCTTTAAGAGCGACCTGGGTCCCTTTAAGAGCGAAATATGTCCCTTTAAGAGCAACCTGGGTCCCTTTAAGAACGAAATATGTCCCTTTAAGAGCAACCTGGGTCCCTTTAAGAACAAAATGGGTCCCTTTAAGAGCGACCTGGGTCCTTTTAAGAGCGAAATATGTCCCTTTAAGAGCAAAATCGGTCCCTTTAAGAGCGACCTTGGTCCCTTTAAGAGCAAAATATGTCCCTTTAAGAGCTAAATGTGTACCTTTAAGAGCAAAATCAGTCCCTTTAAGAGCGAAATATGTCCCTTTAAGAGATAAATCGGTCCCTTTAAGAGCGACCTTGGTTCCTTTAAGAGCGAAATATGTCCCTTTAAGAGTTAAATCGGTCCCTTTAAGAGTGACCTTGGTCCCTTTAAGAGCAAAATATGTCCCTTTAAGGGCAAAATGGGTCCCTTTAAGAGCAACCTGGGTCCCTTTAAGAGTGACCTGGGTCCCTTTAAGAGCGACCTGGGTCCCTTTAAGAGCGAAATATGTCCCTTTAAGAGCAATATGGGTCCCTTTAAGAGCGAAATATGTCCCTTTAAGAGCAACCTGGGTCCCTTTAAGAGTAAAATAGGTCCCTTTAAGAGCGAAATAGGTCCCTTTAAGAGCGACCTGGGTCCCTTTAAGAGCGACCTGGGTCACTTTAAGAGCGACCTGGGTCCCTTTAAGAGCGACCTGGGTCCCTTTAAGAGCGACTTGGGTCCCTTTATGAGCGAAATGATTCCCTTTAAAGAGCGACCTGGGTCCCTTTAAGAGCGACCTGGGTCCCAGGGACCCAGGTCGTTCTTAAAGGGATCCAAGTCGCTCCTAAAGGGATCATGTAGCTCTTAAAGGGATCCATGTAGCTCTTAAAGGGACGGGACCCAAGTTACTCTTAAAGGGACCCAAGTCGCTCTTAAAGGTATGGGACCCAAGTTTCTCTGGTAAAGGTGCGCTCTTTTCAAGCACTATGTATTTTCCTGGAAATGCAAATCTAGTTTGCAAATGTTCTTTGCAACGCTTCTTTTTAGTTGTTTGCACACAGTTTTTATTTTTTTTACCGTCCTTACTATTGAATTCAATGGACTTTTAATAAAAGACATTCAAACAGCAATCAGTCTATCTGAAACAGAATAATGTACCAACATCCGTCGTTGTAATGACGGACGTACAAAGCTCAAAATGATGGACGTCCTTTAAAAAACTAAAATACAGAAAGGAAAAACATCATGTGAACATAGCCATACTCAGCTTTTATTTATTGTTATACTTTATTAGGAAATATTCATAACAATCAGAGATTCCCCAGAGAATGGATCTTCCTTTGTAATATTCTAATTACAATCCTTCCATATAAAACATTTGCTGCTGGAGATCTCCCCGCGGGGCACAGCCTGGTAACAGACCTGTAGACACAACACCACCATTTATCCTGCTGTACCTTCTCTCCGCCTGAGGATTTCACAGCAGATCTTATATAGATGGAGGGTACCTGATGAAGAGCAGGGAACGTGCACAGTAACAGCACCCCGGTGAGTATCAGGGTCATACCCTGCATTGTGTGAATGGATGGGGGTGTCATAAGTCTGTAAGTCCATAAGTGAATATATAGGGTCACTATACAGTATAATTAAATACTGTTGCCATACTGTACCCATGATTAATGCCACTATACTATATACATAGCTAACAGCCAAACAGTACACTAAGTAGGAGATACAGTACACAGCTAATACTATTATACAGTACACAGGAATAATAATAATACTGCCATACTGTACACATGACTAACTATACTATACAGTACACAGAATGATGATATATTTTAGGTGCGTAAATATTACCCTCATATTGTACACTTAAAGGGGTAGTGTAGTGCTAAGAAATTATTCACAAAATAACACACATTACAAAGTTATACAACTTTGTAATGTATGCTATGTATGTGAATGGCCCCCTTCCCGTGTTCCCCGACCCCCGCCCGTGGACCCGGAAGTGTAGTGCAATATACATACCTGATTCGTGTCGACCCCCGTCCGCATTTCTTCTGACAGTGATGTAATCTTCGGGAGGCCGGCCGACCCGCTCCTGCCGTCCCCCCTCTGCCGCGTCATAACTGTGCTCAGCCGCGATTGGCTGAGCACAGTTATTCTCAGCCAATCGCGGCTGAGCAGCTGATGACGCGGCAGAGGGGGGACGGCAGGAGCGGGTCGGCCGGCCTCCCGAAGATTACATCACTGTCAGAAGAAATGCGGACGGGGGTCGACACGAATCAGGTATATATATTGCACTACACTTCCGGGTCCACGGGCGGGGTCGGGGAACACGGGGAAGGGGGCCATTCACATACATAGCATACATTACAATGTTGTATAACTTTGTAGTGTGTGTTTTTGTGAATAATTTCTTACCCCTTTAACTAATGATGCCATATTATACGCATAAATAACACCACCATATATGAAACTAATGCCACTAAACAGCACATAACATTTCACCAAACTGTACACATAACTAATGCTGTGACAGAAGAATTCCTGCAGTACAAAAAAAGAATGTACATTATAAAGTCCATACATCCCCTCAAATATACAGTCCATACATCCCCTCAAATATACAGTCCATACATCCCCTACAATATACAGTCCATACATCCCCTACAATATACAGTCCATACATCCCCTCAAATATACAGTCCATACATCCCCTACAATATACAGTCCATACATCCCCTACAATATACAGTCCATACATCCCCTACAATATACAGTCCATACATCCCCTACAATATACAGTCCATACATCCCCTACAATATACAGTCCATACATCCCCTACAATATACAGTCCATACATCCCCTACAATATACAGTCCATACATCCCCTACAATATACAGTCCATACATCCCCTACAATATACAGTCCATACATCCCCTACAATATACAGTCCATACATCCCCTCAAATATACAGTCCATACATCCCCTCAAATATACAGTCCATACATCCCCTACAATATACAGTCCATACATCCCCTACAATATACAGTCCATACATCCCCTACAATATACAGTCCATACATCCCCTACAATATACAGTCCATACATCCCCTACAATATACAGTCCATACATCCCCTACAATATACAGTCCATACATCCCCTACAATATACAGTCCATACATCCCCTACAATATACAGTCCATACATCCCCTACAATATACAGTCCATACATCCCCTACAATATACAGTCCATACATCCCCTACAATATACAGTCCATACATCCCCTAAATCAGGGCCAGACTGGGACTGAAAATCAGCCCTGGCATTCCAGAGCGCACAGGCCCACTCGCCGCGCGGTGATAAGTTATGAGAGGATGTTGTGAGCGCAGCACGGCTACATGTTGTATCATCACGGCCATGAGTGGAATTATAGATAATAACACAGTAAATGGGGTCAGAAGCTTCTGTCTCTGTACTGTGTAGCTGAGCCGCAGTTACAGGTTGTCATCACTACACAGTGTACAGAGGCAGACTGCCTCCGGCCCCGGTCACCGTGCTGGGTTTAACACCACCACATACTGACTAATGTCACCACATACTGACTAATACCCCCACATTCTGACTAATGTCACCACATACTGACTAATACCACCACATACTGACTAATACCACCATATACTGACTTATACCACCGCATACTGACTTATACCACCGCATACTGACTAATGCCACTTTATACTGACTAATACTACTGCATACTGACTAATAACACTGCATACTGACTAATACCACTGCATACTTGCTAATACCACTGCATACTGACTAATACCACCACATACTGACTAATACCACCACATACTGACTAATACCACTGCATACTGACTAATACCACCGCATACTAATACCACCACATACTGACTAATACTACCGCATACTGACTAATACTACCACATACTGACTAATGTCACTGCATACTGACTAACACCACCGCATACTGACTAATGCCACTTTATACTGACTAATACTACTGCATACTGACTAATAACACTGCATACTGACTAATACCACTGCATACTTGCTAATACCACTGCATACTGACTAATACCACCACATACTGACTAATACCACCACATACTGACTAATACCACCGCATACTGACTAATACCACCGCATACTTATACCACCACATACTGACTAATACTACCGCATACTGACTAATACTACCACATACTGACTAATGTCACTGCATACTGACTAACACCACCGCATACTGACTAATACCACCACATACTGACTAATGTCGCCACTGCTACTGAATAAAATCCACTTCAAAAAGACCAATATCACCTCATATAGTTATATACCGGTAGACCCAGCTCTACACAGGTTCTGTACACCATATAAATTACAGTGCAGTTATATCAGGTAACTCACAGGAGACGTTTTCTCTGATCGGCGTTCTTCCCTTTTCATTTTCTCCATCTGCCCTGGGCCATTATGAGAACTTCTCCGAGCCACAAATCCACAGAATCTGCCAGACAGACATATTAGACTCCTGACTCTGCACCATCCTCATCTCTATACAAACTGCACATCTGTATTGGCCCCTTTACACCCTCATTTAGTGGGTAGGCTGAGTCTATGGGACCCCCTTATAGTATATGCCCCCCTCTTGGTAGCCACCTTATAGGTGGCCCCTTGTTCAGTCTTCCATATAGATGGCTCCATGTGCATCTACTTGAGAGCCCCCCTCTGTGTAGTCCCACTATAGAAGATGACACCCTCTGTGCATCCCCTATAGTATATGGCCCTCCTCTCTGTAGCCCCGCCTTATAGATGGCCCCTCTGTGTAGTCCACTATAGTAGATGTCCCCCTCTATGCATGCCCTATTATATACGCCCCCCCATGTAATCCCCATTATAGATGCCCCCCCTGTTTTGTCCCCCTTATACATGCCCCCCTTATGTTGTCCCCCTAATAGAATGCCCTCCTGTGTTGTCTCCCTTAGAGATGGCCACCTATGTTGTCCCCTTATAGATGCCCCCCCCCCCTGTGTTGTCCCCTATGCATGTCCCCTATAGAAGGCCCCCTGTGTTGTCCCCCTTATAGAAGGCCCCCCCTATGTTGTCCCCTTTTGGATGGCTCCCTATTTTGCCCCCCCCCTTATAGGCTCCCTCTCCCCTATGTTGTCCCCTTATAGGTCCCCTCTCCTCCTATGTTGTCCCCTTATAGATGGCCCCCTCTCCCCATATGTTTACCCCTATAGATGGCCCCCTTTCCCCCTATGTTGTCTCCTTATAGGCCCCCTCTCCCCCTATGTTGCCCCCACTTATAGATGGCCCCCTCTCCCCCTATGTTGCCCTCCCCTTATAGATGGCCCCCTCTCCCCCGCTTTTAGATGGCCCCCTCACCCCCTATTTCACCTGCCCCCCTTATAGATGGCCCCCTCTCCCCCTATGTTGCCACCCCCTTATAGATGGACCCCTCTCCCCTTATAGATGTCCCTTCCCCCCAAGTGGACCGCTGTAGAGCGCGTTCTGGCTTGTGTCCTTCCTCTACAGAGTCTAAAGACAAAAGACCCTACACTTCCTCTACCCATGTGACTTCCTTCCTACAGCGCATGTAAGGTGTGCTGTGAGTGGGTGAGGAGTGCGTATGTGAGAAGTAAAGAGAGATGATAGGTGAGAAGAAGAAAGAACTCTCATTGGCCTACAGATCCATGTGGTACAAAAACAAACAATTACCCTTCTGTACTACAGCTGTGTAATAACTGAGTATACATACTTGCAACAACGACATCTTGTGGCGAAACTCTGGTACTACTACATCACCACTCACACTTAAAAGCACAGGCTTTTACGAAGGGTGTAACCAATAGCAACATCTGTACATCCCTACAATATACAGTCCATACATGCCTACAATACACAGTCTATACATCCCCTATATGTACAGTCTATTCAGTATTTTTAGCCATTTAGAAATCAAGGAGACATACACAATCAGGAGACAGAGCTGATATGATGCAGGGGGGCAGAGGCAGTGTTATTGTTATCATCCCCCAATGTCAGACATAAGATGTGAGGGGTCAGGGAGGGGGGTAATGGAGATGCATGGAGAGCGCTGTGTGCTGGATCTGTCAGTGTCACATTATGATGACTTCTCCTTCAGTGACCTTGTCGGTGTCTCCATTATCATTATCAGGACATAGGGAAGATATATGAGCAAGTCTATGGAGGAGCAGGGTTTGCTGTATTCAGACCCTGAGAAGATGTAGCTCTATAGGGGGACAGAGGATGTACAGTGTCCCCCAAAAAGTCACCCTATATCGGGTGATCAGAGCTAGAATGGGTGATATGATACAGCTCTTATATAGGGAGATTGGATACATGAGATACAATACAGCTCTTATATTGGGGGATCGGATACATGAGATATGTTACAGCTCTTATATTGGGAGATCAGATACAAGAGATATGATACAGCTCTTATATTGGGAGATCGGATACAAGAGATATGATACAGCTCTTATATTGGGAGATCGGATACAAGAGATATGATACAGCTTTTACATTGGAAGATTGGATACATGAGATACAATACAGCTTTTACATAGGGAGATGAGATACATGAGATATGATACATCTTTTATATAGGGAGATGAGATACATGAGATATGATACAGCTTTTATATAGGAAGATGAGATACATGAGATATGATGCAGCTCTTATATTGGGGGCAGCAAGAATTGATGTCAGATTTCCTTTATCACTTATCCACAGGGAAGGGAGTAAATATATCCGACTAGTGGGGTCCGCCCCCAGAGTGTTGATCTGTGAGTGCATGATGGGGGCGGGGCAGTGCTCCTAATGGTGCTCCGGACCAAGGATTACACTGCTAACAGCATGGGAACAGTACCGAGGAGGAAGGTAAGAGACATATCTTCCTCCTCAGCACCCTGTGCGCAATAGGGGGATATAAGCAGGTAAGATTAATCTAACCTGCTGATAGTTCCCCTTTAAGTGGTAGTGGCTGCATCGGAGTGAAAATCTTCCGTGGAGCCATAGGCAATGACAGTGTAGAGTATCGTAACTTGTGTAACTTGCAGTGTGAAATACACTGCAAACTCAGTACATGTGAAGCTACCCTATGACCGCCATCGGGTGTCAGCCGGGAGCGGATCCGGCCTGTAGGAGACATATAAGCGCTTCCTTTATTTTACCCATCACTTTGAATCCAGTTCTGCTTTGGGATCAAAAATTGCTATGACAGTTTCCAAAAAAAAACAAAAAAAACAACTGCCATGTGTGAATCCAGCCTCAAAGTTTGTACATTGTTACTAAATCCCATTTAACAGAAAAGTGGTGCTCTTGGGCCCCCTAGTGTGCAATGTGTGTAATTGCAGCCATGCAATCAGCTGGGATGTTAATGTGCTCTTGGGCCCCCTAGTGTGCAATGTGTGTAATTACATCCATACAATCAGCTAGGATGTGAATGTGCTCTTGGGCCCCCTAGTGTGCAATGTGTGTAATTACATCCATACAATCAGCTAGGATGTGAATGTGCTCTTGGGCCCCCTAGTGTGCAATGTTTGTAATTACATCCATACAATCAGCTAGGATGTGAATGTGCTCTTGGGCCCCCTAGTGTGCAATGTGTGTAATTACATCCATACAATCAGCTGGGATGTGAATGTGCTTTAGGGCCCCCTAGTGTGCAATGTGTGTAATTACATCCATACAATCAGCTAGGATGTGAATGTGCTCTTGGGCCTCCTAGTTTGCAATGTGTGTAATTACAACCTCACAATCTGCTAGGATTTAATGTGCTGAAAGAGTCCACATTGGTTCAGCATGTTAGCTGCGGTGGGTACAACATAGAATAAGTTTACTGCTTTTCCCTCTGGTTTTAGCATGTATCTGCCCCTGCTCCCTCCTAGCACCTGGGAGGCATGCCCACCCCATAGGTTACAGTAGCCCGGTAGAAGTTACGGTCATAGTAACAGTGTTTGGTAATGTGCTCATCCCACATGTGGAAGAAGCTGCTTCTCTTTTCCACTGGTTGCTTCAGTAACATCACATTACAACACGCTGGGCTTCCCCGCACCCGGAGGAGTCAGGAGAGGACACTGTGTATTCCCTCCATCCTCATATATAGATAACAGATCTAAGAGCAGATCAACTGGTGCCAGAAAATGCCAGATATTTGTAATTTACTTCTATTAAAAAATCTCAAGTCTTTCCATACTTATCAGCTGCTGTATGTCCTGCAGGAAGTGTTGTTTTATTTTCAGTCTGACTCACTGCTCTTTGCTGCCATCTCTGGCCGAGACAGGAACTGTCCAGAGCAGTAGAGGTTTTCTATGGGGATTCATAGAAAACCGAGACAGAGTTCCTGAGTTTGCAGAGAGCACTGTGTCAGACTGAAAATAAAACAACACTTCCTGCAGGACATACAGCAGCTGATAAGTATGGAAAGACTTGAGATTTTTTAATAGAAGTAAATTACAAATCTATATAACTTTCTGACAGCAGTTGATTTGAAAGAAAAATTTTTTTGCTGGACAACCCCTGCTGGAAAACTGCCGCCCTAGGCCCAGGCCCCCTGACAACTCTATTCACCTGTGGATAAGTGATAAGTGCTGTTTGTGGGAAAGCACCTTTGAGTATAATCAGACAATCCCTTTAAGGAAGTGTGTATGTGCATCCAGCAATCACCGTGGGGGCCACAACTCTGAGATTCTCTCCCACCATTGGCTGCAGCCCTGTGTATCAGAGATTCTGCGCCATTGTCAGTCCTGACACCAGTCCATCCATATCCCTGCTATATACAGGGTGGCTATATACCTTGAGGACCATGATCACCTATTAAAGTCAATGGCAGCATCATAATAATTCATTGTTTTCCCTGCAGTAATGATGATCTGCTTTCTGTTTCTCATATTCCACTTGCTGCCTACAGGGGGCAGTCATGCTGTACTGCAAACTTATAAATGCAAAGTTCTTCCCATCTTCTAATGTTATGGCATATTGCTCTTAAAGGGGTAGTCCAACATAAACCACCATCTGAACCAATGGTCACTTGTGACATAACGTACACATGAATGCGCTGATTGATGATGCGCTCATCCCACTATGTCACATGACTGCGACAACACGACCCCCGCTCCCGTATTGTTTACATGCAGCTTCAGGTTTCAGTGTAAAGTCCCTTTAAATATTGACCTTGTCTATCTGCATATCTGGTTGTAGGTGGGTAAGTGAACTCCTACCCCAGACATTGGCCATAAACCACTATTCCCAGTATATAGTCATGGGACTTAAAGGGCTCCCGGGTTCAATAACGTTATTTCTGAAACAGAACATATTTGGATCGAAATATCCCTTTAAATGGGCATTGTGATTTAGAGGGTCTGAGTGGGAGAAGCGCATACTAGGTGTGATCCAGAGGGGGAAAAGGGGCCATGTTTTTGTAGCGCTAAATAACCCCTTTAAGGTGGGGGTCATAAACTGACGTGATAGCCTAGCAATGAGAGAGGAATACTCCTTTTCTGAGTCATAATTAGCATATTAGATAAGAATACCCCTTTAAAGTGGTGGTTATATCGCAGCAATGAGATAGAAATACTACTTAGGGGGGATGGCACAGCCTGGCTTCTTTATGTGAGTACCCCTTTAAGGCAGAGGTCATAATTTGATGCCATCTTCAAACAATAAGAGAGTAATACTCCTTTAAATTGTGTGTGTGCATAAGAATACTCCTTTAAGGTGGGGGCAGAGTCCTCTAGCAATGAGCTAGGAATATCCCTTTAAGTTAAGGGTCCCAGAGGTGTACATCTCCTGTGGTTATTCCATACACGTATAAGGTAGGAGCGCCCCTTTAAGAAAGGAAATTGCCGCTATCTGATAGTCATGTGACCATTACTACAGACTCGTCTCCGCTGTTCCTCCCAGCCCGTAGCCCCGCCCCTCCCCAGTACACTCTCCGCTCATCCTGTCTCCTGTGGCCCCGCCCTTCTTTGTTGTGCTGGCCAATCAGCGGTGAGTAGCACGTCGCTGCTGCTGCTGCCGGGTGACACTGATACAATGTAACGTCCTGAGCGGTGAGCGGACGAGGATGGGGCACGGGGGCCCGGGGCCACACACACTGACTGCAGGTAACCGGGGGAGACACCGGGGAGAGGGGCGGGGGATGCCGCAGTCCTCACACAGCAGCCGCCTGTCACTGCTATAAATCCCCATTCTGTGAGGTGCGGGCACAATACGGGGGCACAATACGGGAGCACAATACGGGGGCACAGAGATGGCACAAGGATCGCAGTGTACAGAGCTGCACCCCGGGCTGGACCAGCCCCTCACCTGTCACTGCCAAGGTTATAGCTGCCATGTCTGTGCCATGTGAGGGGTGTGCCAGCTGTGTGATGGGCGATCAGCAACTCCTGCCTAAAGATAGGGAGAGCTGGATGTAGCCGAGATAGGGAGAGCTGGATGTATGCAAGATGGGGAGAGCTGGATGTAGCCGAGATAGGGAGAGCTGGATGTATGCAAGATGGGGAGAGCTGGATGTAGCCTAGATAGGGAGAGCTGGATGTATCCATGATAGGGAGAGCTGGATGTAGCCGAGATAGGGAGAGCTGGATGTAGCCGAGATAGGGAGAGCTGGATGTATCCATGATAGGGAGAGCTGGATGTATCCATGATAGGGAGAGCTGGATGTAGCCGAGATAGGGAGAGCTGGATGTATCCATGATAGGGAGAGCTGGATGTATCCATGATAGGGAGAGCTGGATGTAGCCGAGATAGGGAGAGCTGGATGTATCCATGATAGGGAGAGCTGGATGTAGCCGAGATAGGGAGAGATGGATGTAGCCGAGATAGGGAGAGCTGGATGTATCAAACATATAGATCAATGGATGTATCCAACATGTAGATAACAATGTATCCAAGATGGGGATTACTGGATGTATCTGATATATAGATGAATGGATGTATCCAACATATAAATAATAATGTATCCAGTATATAGATTTCTGGATGTATCCGACTCATAGATGACTGGATGTATCTAATCCGACTCCTAGATGACTGGATGTATCTGACACATGGCTCTGGATGTATCGGCCTTTGGCTATTTAGGCATGATGGGAGTTGTAGTGTTACACTAGCTGGTGATCGGGTTGGGGGATTGCCCACCAGTATGGTGCAGATGGCAGCTCTGGTGTTGCTGATGGGAAATCTCACCGGTCGCCATCAGTAATAGGAGACACATTTCCTCATATCTGGCTGCCTCCCCACACATGGACTGTATATATTATATATATATGTTCTGTATAGGGACATAGCTGAGCATTGTGCAGCACAAGATGTTCTGCAGCAGCCAGGGCGGTGTATACAGCATGCATTGCAGTATATACAGGAGGGTCTATAGCTGCTGCCCACATGGCCCCTTACTGTAGAGTTTTTATGGAGTCAGCGCGCAGGGTTAATAGATTGCAGCTGTGATACAGGATCCGGCAGTAATGTAACCTCCGAATAGCAGCAGAGTTATATTACTGCTGGATGTGGGACGGATCAGGTTACCCAGCACTGTCCACCATTGTAGAGCTGGGACACATGCCCATCCCATTACCACAGGCTACAGGGGCCATGTATATACTCTGTGCACAGCCCAGTCCTGCAGTGTATGTACGGCCGTCCCTGGAGAGGTATACAGCCCATATATCATACACTATAGATATAAGGAGGGATCTTACTGACCTGCTGCTGGTAATAATGTACAAGAGAACCCCAAAATATCATTCACCCACAGTCCACCACACTGAGATGGACCCTGAGCTGCAGCCGGTATTGTCCTCCAGAGCTGCACTCACTATTCTGCTGGTGGGGTCACTGTGTACATATATTACTTTACTGATCCTGAGTTACATCCTGTATTATACTCCAGAGCTGCACTCACTATTCTGCTGGTGGGGTCACTGTGTACATATATTACATTACTGATCCTGAGTTACATCTTATATTATACTCCGGAGCTGCACTCACTATTCTGCTTGTGTGGTCACTGTGTACATATATTACATTACTGATCCTGAGTTACATCCTATATTATACTCCAGAGCTGCACTCACTATTCTGCTGGTGGGGTCACTGTGTACATACATTACTGATCCTGAGTTACATCCTGTATTACACTCTATATCCTATGTTATGCTGTATATTATACTGTATTTTATATATTATGCTGTATATTATACTCTATATTGTATATTATGCTGTATAGTGTATATTATTCTGTATATAGTGTATGTTATGCTGTGTATAGTGTATGTTATGCTGTATATAGTGTATATTATGCTGTATATAGTGTATATTACTGTATAGTATATATTATGCTGTATATAGTGTATATTACTGTATAGTATATATATTATACTGTATACCTCTTGTAGATTTCTTCATAGCTTCGGGCAGCACTTAGCAGCTTAATGAATTACTTAATATCTTGTTATTATGGGAATCGTTTGCACTGGTTGCGGGAGCCCCCTATAATAACAGACTGGTGTGCGGGGAATTCAGGGTCCCTGCGGCCTCCCCCCTCCTGTATATAGTCTGGTACAGGTGACCCCCGGGGAGCTGTTACTGGTCCCTGCGGCCTCCTCCCCCCTCCTGTATATAGTCTGGTACAGGTGACCCCCGGGGAGCTGTTACTGGGTCCCTGCGGCCTCCTCCCCCCTCCTGTATATAGTCTGGTACAGGTGACCCCCGGGGAGCTGTTACTGGGTCCCTGCGGCCTCCCCCCCCTCCTGTATATAGTCTGGTACAGGTGACCCCCGGGGAGCTGTTACTGGGTCCCTGCGGCCTCCTCCCTCCTGTATATAGTCTGGTACAGGTGACCCCCGGGGAGCTGTTACTGGGTCCCTGCGGCCTCCCCCTCCTGTATATAGTCTGGTACAGGTGACCCCCGGGGAGCTGTTACTGGTCCCTGCGGCCTCCTCCCTCCTGTATATAGTCTGGTACAGGTGACCCCCGGGGAGCTGTTACTGGGTCCCTGCGGCCTCCTCCCTCCTGTATATAGTCTGGTACAGGTGACCCCCGGGGAGCTGTTACTGGGTCCCTGCGGCCCCCCCCCCCCCCCCTCCTGTATATAGTCTGGTACAGGTGACCCCCGGGGAGCTGTTACTGGTCCCTGCGGCCTCCCCCCTCCTGTATATAGTCTGGTACAGGTAACCCCCGGGGAGCTGTTACTGGGTCCCTGCGGCCTCCCCCTCCTGTATATAGTCTGGTACAGGTAACCCCCGGGGAGCTGTTACTGGGTCCCTGCGGCCTCCCCCCTCCTGTATATAGTCTGGTACAGGTGACCCCCGGGGAGCTGTTACTGGGTCCCTGCGGCCTCCTCCCTCCTGTATATAGTCTGGTACAGGTGACCCCCGGGGAGCTGTTACTGGGTCCCTGCGGCCTCCTCCCTCCTGTATATAGTCTGGTACAGGTGACCCCCGGGGAGCTGTTACTGGGTCCCTGCGGCCTCCCCTCTCCTGTGTATAGTCTGGTACAGGTAACCCCCGGGGAGCTGTTACTGGGTCCCTGCGGCCTCCTCCCCCCCTCCTGTATATAGTCTGGTACACGTGACCCCCGGGGAGCTGTTACTGGGTCCCTGCGGCCTCCTCCCTCCTGTATATAGTCTGGTACAGGTGACCCCCGGGGAGCTGTTACTGGGTCCCTGCGGCCTCCTCCCTCCTGTATATAGTCTGGTACAGGTGACCCCCGGGGAGCTGTTACTGGGTCCCTGCGGCCTCCTCCCTCCTGTATATAGTCTGGTACAGGTGACCCCCGGGGAGCTGTTACTGGTCCCTGCGGCCTCCTCCCCCCTCCTGTATATAGTCTGGTACAGGTGACCCCCGGGGAGCTGTTACTGGGTCCCTGCGGCCTCCCCCTCCTGTATATAGTCTGGTACAGGTGACCCCCGGGGAGCTGTTACTGGGTCCCTGCGGCCTCCCCCCTCCTGTATATAGTCTGGTACAGGTGACCCCCGGGGAGCTGTTACTGGGTCCCTGCGGCCTCCTCCCTCCTGTATATAGTCTGGTACAGGTGACCCCCGGGGAGCTGTTACTGGGTCCCTGCGGCCTCCCCCTCCTGTATATAGTCTGGTACAGGTAACCCCCGGGGAGCTGTTACTGGGTCCCTGCGGCCTCCTCCCCCCCTCCTGTATATAGTCTGGTACAGGTGACCCCCGGGGAGCTGTTACTGGGTCCCTGCGGCCTCCTCCCTCCTGTATATAGTCTGGTACAGGTGACCCCCGGGGAGCTGTTACTGGGTCCCTGCGGCCTCCCCCCTCCTGTATATAGTCTGGTACAGGTGACCCCCGGGGAGCTGTTACTGGGTCCCTCCCATAGCAATAGTGAGAGATTGCCATAACAATGTGACATTAGGGGATGCTACTTAAGGGGAACTCCATTATCAGCGGGCTACACTGGTCTCATCGCTGTGCACTATATATCTGCCTCACAAGGCAGGGGGAACATTGCTGCCAGAGACCCCGGTGACTGAGTGACTGACAGAGAGGTACAAACAAAGCCCAAAGACAAAAGAGGGGCAACAGAAAAGAGACCCACTGCAATCAGGAGCTGGGTGAAGCACTCAGCAGGGCACTTCACTCCCTGACCAGCCACAAGATCTGGCTGATTTGCACTATAGAATATAATGAATTAAATAAGTCAGATTTGATTGACAGGTGGAGTGTGGAGGCCATTACAGAATAAATGTCAGGAGTGAGACCAGAGCCCTGCTTGGCTCAGTATCACAGACTACTGATAGGCTGAAGGGTCTACATGAAGCTTGTGCGGCAGGTCATGTGATTCCCCCCATGTGATTGCTCCTAGTGCTGCCGCATGGACCGGAGCAACTGCCACCGAATGGGGATAAAGAAGCAGCCAGTAACTCCCTGGTAGTACAAGCAGACAGTAAGTCCCTGGTAGTACAAGCAGACAGTAAGTCCCTGGTAGTACAAGCAGACAGTAAGTCCCTGGTAGTACAAGCAGACAGTAAGTCCCTGGTAGTACATCTGAAGAGCCACAGAAGGATCTGTAGTGTAGAGCAATGGTGTATTAATTGGAGGATCAGCATTGTAGTGTAGTGGTGAGCTGATTGAAGGATCAGCAGTGCAGTGTGGTTATGAGATGATTGGAGGATCAGCAGTGTGGTGTGAGCTGATTGGAGGATCAGCAGTGTAGTGTGGTGATTGGAGGATCAGCAGTGTGGTGTGAGCTGATTGGAGGATCAGCAGTGTAGTGTGGTGATTGGAGGATCAGCAGTGTAGTGTGGTGGTGAGCTGATTGAAGGATCAGCAGTGCAGTGTGGTTATGAGATGATTGGAGGATCAGCAGTGTGGTGTGAGCTGATTGGAGGATCAGCAGTGTAGTGTGGTGATTGGAGGATCAGCAGTGTAGTGTGGTGTGAGCTGATTGGAGGATCAGCAGTGTAGTGTGGTGATTGGAGGATCAGCAGTGTGGTGTGAGCTGATTGGAGGATCAGCAGTGTAGTGTGGTGATTGGAGGATCAGCAGTGTAGTGTGGTGGTGAGCTGATTGGAGGATCAGCAGTGTGGTGTGAGCTGATTGGAGGATCAGCAGTGTAGTGTGGTGATTGGAGGATCAGCAGTGTAGTGTGGTGGTGAGCTGATTGGAGGATCAGCAGTGTGGTGTGAGCTGATTGGAGGATCAGCAGTGTGGTGTGAGCTGATTGGAGGATCATCAGTCCTTGCAGCCTCCTCACATCCGACCAGACCCGGCTCTATACACTTGGTAGCAGTTGTATTTGCGGCTGGCTGTATACTCTGCTGGGGGAGAGAAGTGTGAGACGCGTTTCGCTCCCTCTGTGCAGCAGCTGCCGCGTCTTGTAAAGGTTACACCAGAAATCAGGCGTAAGAAGAGCGGCGGCCGTCGCAGGACCGACTGCTGGAAATAATAGACTGACTGGAGATGGGAATGTCAGCGCCCTTTGGCTTCATTATATTGATATTATTCTGTATGATTTCATATCGTATTTGTCTGCTGGGCCAGCTATCAAAAATAACAACACCCTTCCCGTATACATGGGGGTATATGTACATGGTATATATGGTAGCATTATTTCTGCACAGTATACAGTATGTGTTGGTATTACTTGTACGTGGTATGGACTGTAGCGTTGTCTATGGTAGTATTATTCACCCATTTTATATATTGTGATGTTATTTGTATACAGTTTAAACAGTGGTAATATACACACAGTATACACGGTATATATGGTATTATTTCTGCATGGTATATATGGTAGTGCTATTTGTGCATAGTATATATCGTAGTATTATTTGTGCATGGTATACTGTATATGGTAGTATTTGTGCATGGTATATACGGTAGTATTCTTTGTGCATGGTATATACGGTAGTATTATTTGTGCATGGTATATACGGTAGTATTATTTGTGCATGGTATACTGTATATGGTAGTATTCGTGCATGGTATATACGGTAGTATTATTTGTGCATGGTATATACGGTAGTATTTGTGCATGATACATATGGTAGTATTGTACACTCTGCATGTGAAAGTGTTATTTGTGCAGAGTATATACTGTATGGTGTTATTACTGCACAGTATATAAAGTGGTATTAATTATGCACAGTAAAGTCAGTGTATGGTTGTATTTGTTCATGACAGATTAAAGTCTTGGTACATAGTATATACGGTAATATTGCTTGTGTGTAGTACCTTATGTATACAGTATGTTGGTATTATATGTGTATAGTATATATGATGCAATTATTTCTATATATTGCTTTAATTGTGCTGGGTACATGCAGTAGTTTTATTTGTGCACAATATAGATGGTAGCATTATTTGTTCATTATATATATGAAGGTATTGTGCACAGTATATATGTCGTAGACTTTGTGTGTATGTAGAATATACAAGTGGTATATGTGCATGTATATATGGTGCCAGAATTTGTATATGCGGTATATATACACAGTAAATATAGTAGTATTGTTTGGGCACAATATAGATGGTGGTGGTATTTGTGCATAGTATATGTGGTGCTAGAATTTGTACATAGTATATATGGTGGTATTATTTGGGCACAGTATACATGGTCTTAGAATTTGTTCATGCTGGTATATATACACAATATATATGGCAGTATTATTTTGGCACAATATATATGGTGGTATTATTTGGGCACAGTATACATGGTCTTAGAATTTGTTCATGGTATATATACACAATATATATGGCGGTATTATTTTGGCACAGTATAGATGGTGATATTATTTTTGGACACTTTGGCCCATTAATCTCAGACTAATCCATGGTGCATAATAATACTAATAGTACATAATAGTGCATAATAATAATACTAATACTAATAGTAGACATTCCCATGTTTCTGGGCCTGTATCGCTGCTTTTGTGTGCAGATAGTTATTTTGCAGTAAGATGGATACATGGGCGGCACCTTCTTTATCCCTCTGGCGATCTTCCTCCTGTGTGTGCGCCCCAGGAGTCACGGGGTTAATGGCGGTCTTCCTATTTCAGTAACAATGGTCTTATTTTCGGAGCACTGTAGTCTTCTGACTTATTTGGTTACAGTCATTGCCTCGAAATTCTCTTCTTCTTGGGTTTTCTTTATGTCTTCAAAAAGCGTAGGTTTCCTTTATGTTTGCTTCCTGGTGTCATAATAGTTATTTTATTGCATTATTATGTTGTGTATATAATAGTCTAACATTTTAAGGGGCACTTCACCCAAAATATTTTCTTTCAAATCAACTGGTGCCAAAAAGTGCCAGAGATTTGTAATTTACTTCTAATATTTACTTTTTTTTTTTTTTTTTTTACTTATCAGCTGCTGTATGTCCTGCAGGAAGTGGTGTATTCTCTCCAGTCTGACACAGTGCTCTCTGCTGCCACCTCTGTCCATGTCAGGAACTGTCCAGATCAGTAGCAAATCCCCATAGAAAACCTCTCCTGCTCTCCAGACTGGAAAGAATACACCACGTCCTGCTGGACATACAGCAGCTGATAAGTACTGGAAGACTTAAGATTTTTTTTTTTTTAATAGAAGTAAATTACAAATCTCTGTCACTTTCTGGCACCAGTTGATTTGAAAAAAATTTTTTGGTAAACAACTCCTTTAAAAGGGAATCTGTCCTCACTTTCATGCTGCCTGAACCCAGAGTCAATGGGGCTGACATTATAACAAAAACATAATTTTTTATTTATTTTTTTCTTTGCAGGTGTCCTGGATGTGACTGTTGTCTTTGTGCCTTCCTCATGTGCTGTGGATAGAGTATAAAGATGGGCGTTAAACCTCCCAGGATCTAATCACACCGACCCTCGGTGACCGGGCCGCTCTTTCTCACCATGACGGGCTCTAGTTCCACCTTCCACCGTGCCCACAGTAAGCATTGCCACCATCAGAATGTCGGGACAAAGACTAGTAAGCCCATGCGCTCCCGGAGCCTTCATGACCGCCCCTTGGCCTCTTCCCTTACGCCGGCTCCGGCCAGCGCCTCCGGGAATAGCTCAGGTGGCTTCTCGGAAGAAGAGGACAAAGAGGTGGGGGCGCTCTTCTACGTCAATAAGAGTGGCTTTCCCATTGACAGTCAGACCTGGGAGAGAATGTGGACCCACGTAGCCAAAGTCCATCCTGAGGGAAAGGATATGGTGGACAGAATACGGAACGCCACTCTGCTTCCCAAGGTGAGTGCCCTGTAGAAGACTTTCGTATGTGGACGTGTAAGGTATACCAATATGGCTGCCATTTCAGCTTACTTTCTTTGTTTAAAACCTGTCTGGTTTTGTTAAATTAACCCTTCAGAGTAGTGACAGGTGATGTGCTGTTATTGAGCCCCTGAGAGTTCCATTCATGGTGCACAGCTATTACTCATAATCAGGGGGCGGGGCAAAGCTGGGATGTTTAGCAGTAGTACACACACACGACTTCCTTTCACTTACTTCTTCCATCACATGGTGCCAGTGACTGTTCTGGGCAGTGTCGGACTGGGGTATCTGGGGGCCCATCAATGAAGAACCAGTGAGAAACGACATGTCAGTCAGTGTTAGTGCAGGTTCTAAAGCTGGGGGCCCACCGGAGGATCCTCTGGTACTCTGGTGGGCCAGTCCGACATTGGTTCTGGGGGAGGATTTACACAGTACATCACTATAGGTGGTATGTGGAGGTGAAGGGGTTACTGATGCATTGGGTTTGCAAGGTGCTATATGAGCAGAAAGGAAAGAAACAGCAACAATGGAGTTCAAGGGAGGAAGAGATTACACTGCAGCACAATGTTTAGGTACACTGCAGTTTACACAAGGGTCATCTGCCCAGAGCTGTATGGGTGGTAAGAGATGAAAAGGAAGCCTTCATTTACCTTGTAGGATCAATGGAAATCGTGTTTAGCAGAGAAACGGCTTGGCTTGCAGGTTCAATACAAATCCCAGGCTTGCTTTCTATCTCTCCTGCACATAGCACATGCTAACCCCCACCCCCACTTCCTGTAATCCGTCTTGCTGAGGCTGTTACTAGAGACAGATTTTACATAACAACAGACAGTGGAAAACAGATTACAGAGAAGTGAGGCACCTAGTGCCCATATGTCTGCAGAGTCCTGTGTTGCTGCACAGCTAGAGAGATTATTCCTGATTCCAGGTATAGATAAAGTAGTAAGGCACTATCTAGAAAAGCTGGGTGATAACCCCGGGTGAACTCAGAGCTCAGTTACAGATTTATTGCCCTGTGGTCACCAGTCATGTCTTATTACACAGTTGTCTCCATTGTTCCCAATCACAAGTTAATGGAGTCACCAGCGTAACATGTGATCATTAGCTTTCTGTTTCCTGATGAGAATATGCTTCATAGGAGAAGATTGTTTTATAGATAGATAGATAGATAGATAGATAGATAGATAGGAGATGGATACATAGATAGATAGGAGATGGATATATAGATGGATGGATGGATGGATGGATGGATGGATGGATGGATGGATGGATGGATGGATGGATGGATGGATGGATGGATGGATGGATGGATGGATGGATGGATGGATGGATGGATGGATGGATGGATGGATGGATGGATGGATGGATGGATAGGAGATAGATAGGAGATAGATAGGAGATAGATAGGAGATAGATAGGAGATAGATAGGAGATAGATAGGAGATAGATAGGAGATAGATAGGAGATAGATAGGAGATAGATAGGAGATAGATAGGAGATAGATAGGAGATAGATAGGAGATAGATAGGAGATAGATAGGAGATAGATAGGAGATAGATAGGAGATAGATAGGAGATAGATAGGAGATAGATAGGAGATAGATAGGAGATAGATAGGAGATAGATAGGAGATAGATAGGAGATAGATAGGAGATAGATAGGAGATAGATAGGAGATAGATAGGAGATAGATAGGAGATAGATAGGAGATAGATAGGAGATGGATGGATAGATAGGAGATAGATAGGAGATGGATGGATAGATAGGAGATAGATAGGAGATGGATGGATAGATAGGAGATAGATAGGAGATGGATGGATAGATAGGAGATAGATAGGAGATGGATGGATAGATAGGAGATAGATAGGAGATGGATGGATAGATAGGAGATAGATAGGAGATGGATAGGAGATGGATGGATAGGAGATGGGTGGATAGATAGGAGATAGATAATAGATAGATAGATAGACAATAGATAGGAGATAGATAGATATTATGCAACAGGTAGAGAGACAAAATTTTAGAGAACATTGGTCTCGACCAGGGGTATGGAACCTGCAGCCCTCCAGCTGTTGCAAAACCACAATTCCTATCATGCTTGGATAATGTTCTGGCTCTCCAGGCATGATGGGAATTGTAGTTTTGCAGCAGTTGGAGGGCCGCAGGTTCCCCATCCGTGGCTGAGACTGAGATCCCGGTTACCACCTTTGTGTTCTTTTAATTTCCAGGCGTTAAATTTAGAACAATAATGTAAAATCAACAATACGGATGTGAGACAACACAAACATTCCATCTGCCTTGTGACTGTGGGGGAGGGTTATTCTTATTCAAGATACATAGAAGTCTCTACATTTTATCTTTGGGAAGTGGGACAGTTTTTGAGCTCATAAGTGATCTTAAAGGGGTTGTTTACCAAAAATATTTTTCTTTCAGATAAACTGGTTCCAGAAAGTGGCAGAGATTTGTAATTTACTTCTATTAAAAATTATTTTGTCTTCCAGTACTTATCAGCTGCTGTAAGTACTGCAGGAAGTGATGTATTCTTTCCAGTCTGACACAGTGCTTTCTGCTGCCACCTCTGTCCATGTCAGGAACTGCCCAGAGCAACAGAAAACCCTCCTGCTCTCCAGACTGGAAAGAATACACTTCCTGCAGGACATACAGCAGCTTAAAAGTACTGGAAGACTGTAGATGTTTTATTAGAACTAAATTACAAATCTCTGGCACTTTCTGGCCTCAGTTTATTTAAAGGTTTAAAACTGGGGTGAGCTAATTTTCCATTTTACTACCTATATTATAAAATCCTGAAATCTTACAATTTTCGGTCTGACCACTAGGTCTAAAACGTTGAGACTTCCTCTTGTTTCTGTGATGATAAGTAGGAGGCTGCTGTAAAGTGATCTGTATAGAATTACAGCACTGGGTGACAACAGCAGTTCAGCCTTCCCTTTCCTGTAGTGTGACCTTTTCAGAGGTCACAGAGCATGCTTACAGATATGCCCCATTACTGGACATGTTCATTGTGCCTATGTCCATAGGGCTTGCCGTAAAGCATATCGCTAAATGCTGTTAATGGGGTTATCCAGGATTAGAGAAACATGGCCGCTTTCTTCTAGAAACAGCACCACTCTTGTCCATAGTGTGTGTATAGTATTGCAGATCAGTTGTATTGATGTTAATTACTATTTCAGGGTTAGGATTATTATCATTTAAGGGGTATTCCACTCAAAAATAACTTTTAATATGTTGCTGCCCCTGGTGTTACTAACAATTCCTTCCATACTTGTTCCCTATTCAGTCTCCTTCCCCCAGTTCTTAGCTGCTGCTTTCTGCTGAAAACACAAAAATCTGTGTGTGAGCTTTTTTCTCGGTCTCCCCCTCCTTTCTGAAACAGCTAATGTAAACAATTCCCTGGCAGGCTTTATCTGCAACTTTGTAGCTCCTTTGTAATGCTAGGAAGGATAATCTGAGGTAAAGTTGCTGATGAACTCACTGTGATTAATCCTCCTGACATTACTGTTGCTACAAAGTTGCAGATAGGGACTTGTTTACATCAGCCGTCTCAGAAGGGAGGAGGGGGAGACAGAGAGAGAGGCTCACACACAGATTTTTGTGTCTTCAGCAGAAAGCAGTAGCTCAGAACTGGGGGGAGGAGACCGAACAGATAATAACAAGTATGGGAGGAATTTTTAGTCTCACCATAGGCAGCAACATAGCAAAAGTTATGGAATACCCTTTTAAGCGAATGTCAGGATAGCTGCTCCTGTAATAGCATACTACAAATGTAATAAAATTACAGTCAGAAAATAGAAACAGATTAGAAAAAAAGGGACCATGTTGCTGTACCTGTGTCTGATTAGTAAAAAAAACTATAGGCAATAAATTCCCTTTAAATTCATAGGCTATAAGGACAAGCACTGGATTACACATAGGAGAAGCAGGACTTTCTTCTGCAGTATAATATCCAGTGTTGCTGATACATTATAAATGACTGCACACTCCTGTGCTGCTGGATATACTATTGCCTCCATCTGTCTCTGTGTGGTCTCCTGATTGACTCCTTGTGCTGCTCGCCCCCCTCTTGTTTGGGCTCCTCGGCCTCTTCTAGCCAAAATCTGACCCAGCAGGGCTCTGTGAGAGTGCTCATAGTATCACTGACCGCACTCGTCTATGAGTCACTGATAATAGATGCGGCGCGGGTTGTTTTCATTCACTCCCGCCGTTTATTGTCTCTGAAAGCAGTGAGTAATGCGGACGCGTCTTCCTGTGTGCCGGGAAATGCCATGTGTTTTCTAGCACCAGTAACCTGGAGGGCTTCACTCAACCTGGTCCTATGGAACACTAAACACACGTTTGGTCCCTGTCAGACACCATTACTAAAAGGGGTACTCCAGTGAAAATCTTTTTCTTTTAAATTAACTGGTTTCAGAAAGTTATATAGATTTGTAATTTACTTCTATTTAAAAATCTCCAGTCTTCCAGTACTTATCAGCTGCTGTATGTCCTGCTGGAAATGTTGTTTTCTTTCCAGTGCTACCACCTCTGTCCATGTCAGGAACTGTCCAGAGCAGCAGCAAATCCCCATAGAAAACCTCTCCTGCTCTGGACAGTTCCTGACATGGACGGAGGTGTCAGCAGAGAGCACTGTGTCAGACTGGAAAGAATACACCACTTCCTGCAGGACATGTAGCAGCTGATAAGTATGGGGAAACTTGAGATTTTTAAGAAGTAGTAAATTACAAATCTATACAACTTTCTGAAACCAGATGATTTTTGTTGGGTACCCCTTTACTAATGGTTTATATTTTTAGATTGTTATGAACTAATAACTGTTATGCTGCGGGAGACTAGATAGGCAGGAATAATAGAGGAACAACATGAGAAAAGATGCTGAAAGTGGAAGTGTAGAGAGGTCAGGGGATGGGACAGGTGCTGCTGTAGAAGAACACACCCAGCCATCTGCTCTATGGACAGAGGGAGACAGGTGCTGGCGGCTTGAATTATCAGAATCCTCACTATATATATCGTGTACCTCAGAGCTGCGCTCCATTTAGTAACCAGGCTGTAATGTTGGGGGATATGAGAGAATTGTGACTCCGGCAGCAGCTGCCGCATCGGCTTAAATTCCAGGAGAAGCATAAAATCCCATTAGAGGGTATGAGGGCGGATATGAGGATGTTCTGTGGTGTTTGCTGCATTGATTCCATGTTATTCAGTATTAGAGAGGGCCTTAGAATTCGTGGTATTTATTACATCACCGTCTTAAAGGGACAGTCCCATCAGATATGGTCCGTTTACACGAAGCTATAAGTCGCCCAATCGATCGTTTAACGATTTTGAAGCAACGATTTGGTCATTATAACGATCAGCGTTTAGTCGAATAAATCATTAGAAAAATCGATATTGCGATCGTTTTTAATATCGCTTAAGCCCATCTCACACATAGGGTGAATCTTTGAAAGACTGTTTACACTAAGTGAACTGCGAATTTTTAGCAAACGACCAACGACGATTTGAGAACATGTTGAAAGATCACAATGAACGATTTCTCGCTCGTTGCTTGATCGTCTGCTGTGTTTACACGAGCCGATTATCACCTAAATGCGATCGTTATTGTGAAAATTCGAACGATAATTGTTCAGTGTAAACATTTCTGCAAATACACTCATTTACCAAACTTGTCTCCTTCTCCTGATATGCTGCTTCCTTTTTCCTTCCGTTGTTGACAGCTCGTTGTCTAGGTTACCGATGACCACTCTACTCTAAAAGCAGTGGTCTGGCTTACTAAACATGGTGTAAAGTGAAACTGGCTCAGTTGCCCCTAGCAACCAATCAGATTCCACCTTTCATTTTCCAAAGAGTCTGTGAGGAATAAAAGGAGGAATCTGATTGGTTGCTAGGGGCAACTGAGCCAGTTTCACTTTACACCATGTTTGATAAATCTCCCTCTATATCTCTATAAATTTATACTATAGCTATACATGCAGCAGATAGACCACTGCTTTTAGAGCAGAGCGGTGGTCGGTAACCTAAACAAAGAGATGTCAACAATGGAAGGGAAAGAGCAGCGTATCAGGGGAAGGAGACAAGTTTGCTAAAGGATTGTATTTGTCCTACAAGTATAACTGTATTAGTTGAGATGGGAATATCCCTTTTAAAAATTTACCTATTAGGTTTTGATACTGTTATGTGACGGCCTTGAACCCTCCATATTGTTTTCCTTTTGATGGAGACCTCATAGACACACGACGAGAGGAGAGATGATGTCCGGCAGGGTTAGGCGTGAGAGACCAGGGCATGTGCTTGGGCGGACTTCATATCCTGACCACAGAGCAGCGTGTGATCCATCCACAGGGGTCCCACGTGTCCGTCATGCTGACCTTCTCACATCCTAATGTACATCACATGGTGCCGTCAGTGTGTAGTTTTTCCACAATATGGCTGGAAAAAAAGTCTGCAGCAGGATTTTCCAGTTTCATGTTCTAGGCTGCTGACTCTTCCATAGCTGTTATATAGCAAAGGAGACCCAAGGTGCCTCTCATATATCTGACTGTGCTTCCATAATATAAAAAATGCGTAATTCTAAGGTGCAAAGCGTCAAAGAGGTGTTCCCTAAGCTCCTAAGGGCTATAACGCCTCCTCGCTCCCCTTCCCATCAATATTCCCACTTAATAGACAGTCAACTGGAAGCCGAGCCATGTCTCAGGCCCCGCTCCTGCTCTCTGTATACAAATTGTGCCTGAGATGTGAGATTTGGAAACAAGACCCAGCTTCCAGCTAACTGTCAATTAAGCAGGCATAGGGATAGGAGGGGGAGCGAGGAGGTGTTAGTGCTTCAGGAGCTTGTGAACGCCTCTTTGACTCTTTGCACCAGAGAATAAAAACATTTTCTATGTTCTGGAAGCACAGACAGATATATGAAAGGTACCATGTGTCTCCTTGTCTTATCAGCTATATAACAGTGTCAGCAGTTTAGGACACGAATTTCAGCTGACAGGTTCCTGTTAGAATGGGAAAATCTGCCACAGTACATGCTACGTTCTATGGATTTAAAACCCAGGCTGATTTTTTTACTCTGCATATACAGTATATGGGGGCTTTGTTATACCCCAGTCACATGCATTGTACTGTCCTTTTGTTCTATATTTATGCTCTGGCGTTGTGTTGTGCGTCTATATAGCCTTAATGGCGTGGCTGCACCTCTCTGACACTTCCTGTCCCTGTAGAGTAGTGCCCCTATAATAGTGCCAGCCACAGTGCCCCCGTAATAGTGCCAGCCACAGTGCCCCCGTAATAGTGCCAGCCACAGTGCCCCCGTAATAGTGCCAGCCACAGTGCCCCCGTAATAGTGCCAGCCACAGTGCCCCGTAATAGTGCCAGCTACAGTGCCCCCGTAATAGTGCCAGCCACAGTGCCCCCGTAATAGTGCCAGCCACAGTGCCCCGTAATAGTGCCAGCTACAGTGCCCCCGTAATAGTGCCAGCCACAGTGCCCCCGTAATAGTGCCAGCTACAGTGCCCCCGTAATAGTGCCAGCCACAGTGCCCCGTAATAGTGCCAGCTACAGTGCCCCCGTAATAGTGCCAGCTACAGTGCCCCCGTAATAGTGCCAGCTACAGTGCCCCCATAATAGTGCCAGCCACAGTGCCCCGTAATAGTGCCAGCCACAGTGCCCCGTAATAGTGCCAGCTACAGTGCCCCGTAATAGTGCCAGCCACAGTGCCCCGTAATAGTGCCAGCTACAGTGCCCCCGTAATAGTGCCAGCCACAGTGCCCCGTAATAGTGCCAGCTACAGTGCCCCGTAATAGTGCCAGCTACAGTGCCCCGTAATAGTGCCAGCCACAGTGCCCCGTAATAGTGCCAGCTACAGTGCCCCATCATAGTATCAGCCACAGTACTGCCCCTCTAATAGTGCCAGCCACACATCCCACTATGTAAGTGCCCGTCACGTTTCCCTTCTCTGACCTGAGCTGTAATAACACCCTGGCGGTTTATTGATGGTGATTGGGACCAGTGTTACCCATGTGGCCCTGTCCTTGTGTTAGTGGAGATCTCACTGCCAGTCCCTGTGGGCGCTCTATGCTTACGTTCACACAGGAGGGAATAGTGTGGGAGTTGGTGATAACCTTCTCAGTAATGTGAGTGCTCGGGTGATAATGAATTCCACGACACCTATGAGGCGCTGATCACACTGCCGCAGCACGGCCTACACTAAGAGTAAAAGAGAAAAAGGGAAAGAAAAAGCAATAATTCTTATGTTTCCGTTACGCTGATCCCTGATGATGATGACGCTTTTCCTGAGAAAGCTGCGACTTCAGTTTCCTTTTCCCAAAACATTGTGGTGTGGACCGAGAAAATTACCGTAAGCCTAAAAACCCCTGAGCCTTGTGTGTATCATATTCCTGCTCCGGCGGGTTATTTCACCGTACTCTGCTACACGGGATCTCCCTGTACTCTGCTACACGGGATCTCGCTGTACTCTGCTACACGGGATCTCACTGTACTCTGCTACACGGGATCTCGCTGTACTCTGCTACACGGGATCTCACTGTACTCTGCTACACAGGTTCTCGCTGTACTCTGCTACACGGGATCTCGCTGTACTCTGCTACACGGGATCTCATGTGCTCTGTACTCTGCTACACGGGATCTCGCCGTACTCTGCTACACGGGATCTCACTGTACTCTGCTACACGGGATCTCGCTGTACTCTGCTACACGGGATCTCACTGTACTCTGCTACACAGGTTCTCGCTGTACTCTGCTACACGGGATCTCGCTGTACTCTGCTACACGGGATCTCATGTGCTCTGTACTCTGCTACACGGGATCTCGCCGTACTCTGCTACACGGGATCTCGCCGTACTCTGCTACACGGGATCTCACTGTCCTCTGTACTCTGCTTCTTGTCAGGAACTGTCCAGAGTTGCAGCAAATCCCCATAGAAATCCTCTCCTGCTCTGGACAGTTCCTGACATGGACAGAGGTGGCAGCAGAGAGCACTGTGTCAGACTGGAGAGAATACACCACTTCCTGCAGGACATACAGCAGCTGATAAGTACTGGATAAGATTGTCACTTACTGACATTGTTTGGTCAATCGGCCTTATGAAAAAAAAACCCCATGAGATTGAAGCCAAGTGACACAGTCCGCCCTGTCACATTGTCATATCCACTGTAACAATCTTGTATTGAGTTGCACCTTATATGATATCGGATCTGACATCTGTTCTTGTGGCTTTTCAGGAAATTATCTATTATCTTCATCGCACAACCAGGAAATCCTGCAACTAATAAGATAACAATCTGAATACCGGCCTATTCCGCTCCATACGGAGAGCGCGCACATTGTGTCCGTTACATGTAATGTGTCATTGCAGAAGCCGCTGATCTCCATAGACGTCACCATCATGGATATTCTTGTCTCGTTTCAGCAACCAGTGCCGTCCGTACCGACCTACAAGACGTCCATGTCCGTCCCGGAGTGGCTGCAGGTGGTGCAGAGATACATGAAGACGCTGCAGTATCCTTTCATCTCGCATCTCACATCAGAGCAGAATACTCAGTCACATCTATGTATAAGGATTCTCTGCTCTCTGTATGGAGGGGGAAAGCAGGACTCACAGGCTTTCTGTATGGGGGGGGGAAGCAGGACTCACAGGCTTTCTGTATGGGGGGAAGCAGGACTCACAGGCTTTCTGTATGGGGGGGGGAAGCAGGACTCACAGGCTTTCTGTATGGGGGGGGGAGCAGGACTCACAGGCTTTCTGTATGGGGGGAAGCAGGACTCACAGGCTTTCTGTATGGGGGGGGGGAAGCAGGACTCACAGGCTTTCTGTATGGGGGGGGGAAGCAGGACTCACAGGCTTTCTGTATGGGGGGGGAAGCAGGACTCACAGGCTTTCTGTATGGGTGGGGGAAGCAGGACTCACAGGCTTTCTGTATGGAGGGGGAAAGCAGGACTCACAGGCTTTCTGTATGGGTGGGGGAAGCAGGACTCACAGGCTTTCTGTATGGGGGGGGGAAGCAGGACTCACAGGCTTTCTGTATGGGGGGGAAGCAGGACTCACAGGCTTTCTGTATGGGGGGAAGCAGGACTCACAGGCTTTCTGTATGGGGGGGGGGAAGCAGGACTCACAGGCTTTCTGTATGGGTGGGGGAAGCAGGACTCACAGGCTTTCTGTATGGGAGGGAAGCAGGACTCACAGGCTTTCTGTATGGGTGGGGGAAGCAGGACTCACAGGCTTTCTGTATGGGGGGGAAGCAGGACTCACAGGCTTTCTGTATGGGGGGGAAGCAGGACTCACAGGCTTTCTGTATGGGGGGGGAAGCAGGACTCACAGGCTTTCTGTATGGGGGGGGGAAGCAGGACTCACAGGCTTTCTGTATGAATGGGGGGAAGCAGGACTCATATGCTTTCTCTAAGGATGTGGGGCAGGACTCACAGGCTTTCTCTATAGGTGAGGGGAAGTAGGACTCACAGGCTTTCTGTATGGATGGAGGGGGAAGCAGGACTCACAGGCTTTCTCTATAGGTGAGGGGAAGTAGGGCTCACAGGCTTTCTGTATGGGGGGAAGCAGGACTCACAGGCTTTCTGTATGGGGGGGGAAGCAGGACTCACAGGCTTTCTGTATGGGGCTGGGAAGCAGGACTCACAGGCTTTCTGTATGGGGGGGAAGCAGGACTCACAGGCTTTCTGTATGGGGGGAAGCAGGACTCACAGGCTTTCTGTATGGGGGGGGGAAGCAGGACTCACAGGCTTTCTGTATGGGTGGGGGAAGCAGGACTCACAGGCTTTCTGTATGGGAGGGAAGCAGGACTCACAGGCTTTCTGTATGGGTGGGGGAAGCAGGACTCACAGGCTTTCTGTATGGGGGGGAAGCAGGACTCACAGGCTTTCTGTATGGGGGGGAAGCAGGACTCACAGGCTTTCTGTATGGGGGGGGAAGCAGGACTCACAGGCTTTCTGTATGGGGGGGGGAAGCAGGACTCACAGGCTTTCTGTATGAATGGGGGGAAGCAGGACTCATATGCTTTCTCTAAGGATGTGGGGCAGGACTCACAGGCTTTCTCTATAGGTGAGGGGAAGTAGGACTCACAGGCTTTCTGTATGGATGGAGGGGGAAGCAGGACTCACAGGCTTTCTCTATAGGTGAGGGGAAGTAGGGCTCACAGGCTTTCTGTATGGGGGGAAGCAGGACTCACAGGCTTTCTGTATGGGGGGGGAAGCAGGACTCACAGGCTTTCTGTATGGGGCTGGGAAGCAGGACTCACAGGCTTTCTGTATGGGGGGGAAGCAGGACTCACAGGCTTTCTGTATGGGGGGAAGCAGGACTCACAGGCTTTCTGTATGGGGGGAAGCAGGACTCACAGGCTTTCTGTATGGGGGGGGGGAAGCAGGACTCACAGGCTTTCTGTATGGGTGGGGGAAGCAGGACTCACAGGCTTTCTGTATGGGAGGGAAGCAGGACTCACAGGCTTTCTGTATGGGTGGGGGAAGCAGGACTCACAGGCTTTCTGTATGGGGGGGAAGCAGGACTCACAGGCTTTCTGTATGGGGGGGAAGCAGGACTCACAGGCTTTCTGTATGGGGGGGGAAGCAGGACTCACAGGCTTTCTGTATGGGGGGGGAAGCAGGACTCACAGGCTTTCTGTATGAATGGGGGGAAGCAGGACTCATATGCTTTCTCTAAGGATGTGGGGCAGGACTCACAGGCTTTCTCTATAGGTGAGGGGAAGTAGGACTCACAGGCTTTCTGTATGGATGGAGGGGGAAGCAGGACTCACAGGCTTTCTCTATAGGTGAGGGGAAGTAGGGCTCACAGGCTTTCTGTATGGGGGGAAGCAGGACTCACAGGCTTTCTGTATGGGGGGGAAGCAGGACTCACAGGCTTTCTGTATGGGGGGGGAAGCAGGACTCACAGGCTTTCTGTATGGATGGGAGGGGGAAGCAGGATTCACAGGCTTTATGGATGGATGGAGGGGAAGCAGGACTCACAGGCTTTCTGTATGGATGGGAGGGGGAAGCAGGATTCACAGGCTTTATGGATGGATGGAGGGGAAGCAGGACTCACAGGCTTTCTCTCTGAGCCTTGGTAATATTTAAAGTACAGAATCGGATCATAGACGTGTAAATATCCCATAGCTGAGCATCTCCTCTCCTCCATCTATTCTGTGTGGCCTCAGACAGATATATGAGACCTGATGGTGTGTAATGCAATAATATAAAGACAGGAAGGAGGGGAGGAGGGGGATGCAGCTGCAGCTTCTGCTACAGGGAGAAGCTGAGGGGGAGTGGTAGAAGGGGACATGTGTAATATGTAAGCATTCTATATAGTGATTTATAGTTACAGCTGTGGAGTATTTATACGGCAACATATATCAATCCTCAGTGTATACAGACACCTGGGGAAGAGGCCAGCAAACTGCTGTGACATATCAGCCTAAAGTCTCCCCTCCATTTCTCACTATTCTCAGTATGTCTACTTGCTGTCATTGAATAGAAATACTCTTGGATGGAAACCTATCCTGCTGACACAGCATTACAGGAGAGCTGGGATACACTGTACCGGGCCCTGCAGCTGACTGTAAGCAAGAAGGTTTCCATCCACTGACAGCAAGCGGAGATCTGCCCCTTTCTGCTCGCAATACCAGAAGTCTAGGGCTCCATTCTATAGTGCGGTGATATAAAGGAGAGGAAGGTCTTGTTTCTGTGTGTTCTTCCTCTTGGAAAGTTTTCTTCTCGTCCCTGAGATCTCCCGTGTCTGGGGCCGTATCTAATCTCTGTGTAATAGACTGGAAGCCCTGAATTATTCATCTTCTGTATCACATAGAACAGATGTTACCAGCGTCTGCTACATAGGAAACAACAGGGTATTAATGACATAGGACAGTGTAGAATGAATCTATCTATCTATCTTCTATCTATCTATCTATCTATCTATCTATCTCCTATCTATTATCTATCTATCTATCTATCTCCTATCTATTATCTATCTCCTATCTATCTATCTATCTATCTATCTATCTCCTATCTATTTATCTATCTATCTATCTCCTATCTATTATCTATCTCCTATCTATCTATCTATCTATCTATCTATCTATCTATCTATCTATCTATCTATCTATCTATCTATCTATCTCCTATCTATTATCTATCTATCTATCTATCTCCTATCTATCTATCTCCTATCTATCTATCTATCTATCTATCTATCATCTATCTATCTATCTATCTATCTATCTATCTATCTATCTATCTCCTATCTATCTATCTATCTATCTATCTATCTATCTATCTATCTCCTATCTATCTATCTATCTATCTATCTATCTATCTATCTATCTATCTATCTCCTATCTATCATCTATCTATCTATCTATCTATCTCCTATCTATCTATCTATCTATCTATCTATCTATCTATCTATCTATCTATCTCCTATCTATCATCTATCTATCTATCTATCTATCTATCTATCTCTATAGAGTAGTGAGAATTTAGCAGAATGGTTTATTTTTACTGTGTGAAATCTCTTCTCTTTCAGGATTAGGAGTCCAATGGGCGGTCTTCATTGGTGACTGACACCTCTGCCTGTGGGTATGCTCATACAGGAAAGGCCGCCAATCACTGATGAGGACCACCCACCGGACTCCTAATCGTGAAAGAGAAGAGACTTCAATCAGTGACTTACACTGAATATCCATCTGCTCAGCTCTAACACGCTGCCAGACTATGGGGTGGTATCCTCATGCATTATACTGGTATATGGCGGTGATATCCTCATTCATTACACTTATATATGGCGGTGATATTCTCATGCATTGTACTTATGTATGGCGGTGATATTCTCATGCATTGTACTTGTGTATGGCGGTGATATTCACATGCATTATACTGATATATGTCAGTGATATTCTCATGCATTATACTTATATATGGCGGTGATATTCTCATGCATTGTACTTATATATGGCGGTGATATTCTCATGTATTGTACTTATATATGGCGGTGATATTCTCATGTATTGTACTTATATGTGGCGGTGAAATTCCCATAAATTGTACTTATATATGGTGGCGGTATTCTCATGCATTATACTGGTATATGGCGGTGATATCCTCATTCATTACACTTTTATATGGCGGTGATATTCTCATGCATTGTACTTATGTATGGCTGTGATATTCTCATGCATTGTACTTATATATAGCGATGATATTCTCATGCATTGTACTTATGTATGGCGGTGATATTCTCATGCATTGTACTTATATATGGCGGTGATATTCTCATGCATAGTACTTATATATGGCGGTGATATTCTCATGCATTACACATATATATGGCGGTGATATTCTCATGCATTGTACTTATATATGGCGGTGATATTCTCATGCATAGTACTTATATATGGCGGTGATATTCTCATGCATAGTACTTATATATGGCGGTGATATTCTCATGCATTACACATATATATGGCGGTGATATTCTCATGCATTGTACTTATATATGGCGGTGATATTCTCATGCATAGTACTTATATATGGTGGTGATATTCTCATGCATTACACATATATATGGCGGTGATATTCTCATGCATAGTACTTATATATGGTGGTGATATTCTCATGCATTGTACTTATATATGGCAGTGATATTCTCATGCATTACACTTATATATGGCGGTGATATTCTCATGCATTACACTTATATATGGCGGTGATATTCTCATGCATTACACATATATGGCAGTGATATTCTCGTGCATTGTACTTATATATGGCGGTGATATTCTCATGCATAGTACTTATATATGGTGGTGATATTCTCATGCATAGTACTTATATATGGCAGTGATATTCTCATGCATTACACTTATATATGGCGGTGATATTCTCATGCATTACACATATATGGCAGTGATATTCTCGTGCATTGTACTTATATATAGCTGATATTAGCTGCTCACCCTATAATACTGCTGCTCTTTTATATGCCGCTGTCTCTGGGTTTGCGGATCCTTTAAGATCTGGCAGTGATTGTTATAGAGTAATTCTTCTATATTAGCCTGGGGATGTTCACACCTTCTGAGGACACGGCGGCTTCTCAGTCTTAGACAGTCGGCATATTGCTGCAAACTCTGCCTCATTCGTCAGTGAGACTCTTTTGCTTTGGTGCCAGCCGCTGCCCCGGTGAATGCCGTCTATCATGATTTGGCATGTCACTTAGTCTGGCCGGGATAGAGCAGAGATGCCGGCTCACAGCTGTTTCACATGCTCCATCTTCTTGCTGGGAACCAGCTGCTACTTAATACCAAGTATCTGAGGCCAAGATTATACAGGGTTAGATAAAGCATGAGCAATAGCGCCCTCCTGTCTGTGGGCGGCACCTGGTATTGCAGCTCAGCCCATTTGACTTGAATTGAATTGAGCTACATAGGCTCTAGACATCAGCCTGCAGCCGGCGGCTCATAGATCTGCATGGTGACACAGTCTTTGCTCAGAGGCACACTTTAAAGGGAATCTGTCTGTAGGTGTATTACACCCTAAAATGAGGGCAGCATAAACTAGTGACAGAAACACTGAACAGATCAGTGTGTTACATCATTCTGTTCAGCCATTCTCCTAATATGCAGGAGATTAGGATTTCTGCCACACCCCTCCCCCACCCTCCAGCTGCTGATTGACAGGTGACTGCCTATACACAGCATGGATAGATAACTGCCAATCAGCAGCTGGTGGGCGGAGTTTTTTGGTGCTTATGAATATCCAGGACTACTGGGCTCATGCACATAATGGAGAGGACTACTTATTGTCCATGTTATTTAGGAGGAGATCTCTGGATCAGCTGCACAGAGCAATGTAATATAAATAGAAAGGATATTGACTGTGGTAAACTATTGAGATAGATGATTTACATGTTTCTGCCCTTCCGTCAGTGCCAGAGCTGCAGACATGGGCAGATAGCTAATAGGTGGATAAAACACATGATACCTGTCTTTTAACTGATGGCTGTTTGCAAAGTTATTAAATCCAGTTTTTCTTCCAAGCTCAAGAGTCATAGAGGCTGAGCTGCAGCATGCATGCCCTTCCCTCCCAATCCCTCACTTTTTGACTGATGCACAGTGCTCAGTGCTGTAAGCCAAGTACAAGGGAGGTGTGGGGAGGGAGGAGTCGTGCATGCTGCAGCTCAGCCCGGCCTCTATGACTCTTAAGCTTAGAAGTAAAACCTGATTTTATAACCATCAGCTAATAGACTGGTATCAATTATAGATATAGAACAAGATGTAGAGCTGACAGACTCCTATTACCACAGTCACCTCGCTTTCTGTTCCGTCATGGTTTCCCAGGGGAATGGATGTGTAGACGAGCTGTGCGTACGTCTGTGAGCAGATGGCTGTGAGCTCCATGTTTGTGTGCGTTCTGTGTGTGCATTGTGTTTTCCATGCTTCCATATGGTGGGAACGTCTCTCCGTACAGCAGTGTTTACTTGGCGTTGCTATCACGGTGCCCACTCTGCTGAATCAGCAGCCTGGTAAAATCCCCGGCACCCCGACTGAGGCGACCATGAGGGAGCACTCTGCCATCTGACAATATTTCACATTGTACTGCAGGCAGCATTGTTAAAGAACCTGTAATACAAGATTGCTTTGAGTCTAGGAAGGGTCTCTATAATGTGTTCTAGTACCAGAAAAACAATGTTTCTATTCACTGACAGCAAGCATATGGTGGTATAGATGGCTTTGTATTAGTGTGTACAGTATATACAATGTAATCAGCAGAACAGAAGCCGGTACATGTCATCTCCTAATATGTGGTGTGTGTGTAGCCCAGGGGGTACCGGTCATGTCTCCAGGGAAGCCAAGTACTTTCAGTATATAGTACTATGTATAAGCATAGCCTCAGGGGACTTACTGACTGGCAAGATTTCCTGGTTGGGTTGATACAATATGGATTTAAAGGTAATATTTTGGCTGTATATTACACTCAGAGCCCAGATGCCAAGAAGGTGTTGCTGAGCAGCAGCATGCATGCCTCCTCCTCTCATCCTCACACCTTACTGCATGGCTTCCCGCACAGAGCCCTGTATATTAAAGGGTAAAGTCATTTTCTTTTAAATCAAATGGTTTCAGAAAGTTAAATAGATTTGTAATTTAATTATATTTAAAAATCCAGTACTTATCAGCTTCTGGCAAAAAAGAGGTATTAGTACGAGATCAACTGCAATTGGTTTACACCGAGGTTAACCCCTTACCCTTATACCAGAGGGGAAGAAAAAGTGTACAAAGAGATCAAAATTGGTGTTGGGGTCCTCAGATGTATTACCAGTAGTGTATTGGCCTATTGGTTTGGTCAATATGTTTTAAAATGAAGACACATAAATTAATCAAGTGATAATATATTCAACACATCATATTATAAAAGCATATGGTACATGTATAGATTGTTAAAAAACATATAATATATAGAATCGCAATGTATATGAAGGAAGAAAAAATTAAAAATCTAGAATAAAAAATGAAAAAAGATGAAAACAAAAATTAAAATAAAAATAAAAATGAAAATGAAGTTCTCTATGTATAATAAAATCTTAGTTTATATGGTATGTTGTAGTTAATTTCATCCAAATGATCCTTCTTAATAGTAACGATCCTTAATTGGTTGAAATAATTGGTATAATGCCAGTTAATAAGATGTTTATACGGAGGGTAAAACAACACTGATATATGTTGTCTTTAACTCTTACTTGCTGTGTTGACAGTCTTATTCCAGAGCTCAATCAGGGATGCTGTTTTGCCGTATACGATTTAGTACAATATAAGTACAGTTCTCCGTAAATGC
Organism: Dendropsophus ebraccatus; assembly: GCF_027789765.1. Lineage (NCBI taxonomy): Eukaryota > Metazoa > Chordata > Amphibia > Anura > Hylidae > Dendropsophus > Dendropsophus ebraccatus. The sequence goes on along the minus strand of NC_091468.1, from coordinate 12,896,507 downwards.
TGGAGATGATTTGATTAGGCTTATTGAGGCAAGTCAATTAGATACATAGTTATGTTAGATTGCCAGCTTTGGTAAACATATGTTATAATATATAGTTGTTATAAAATATCTCAATGGGTGCTGACTGTATCCAGTAGCGATACCTCTGATGTTTGTACAAAACTGCCCAATAGCTTTGGCCACAAGAGTTATAGTGTTATTAGTTCACAAATGTGGCAAATAAATCAATGTTGTGTCGTCCGACACTTCTCACCCGTCCTGCGGTGGTTGGGTCCCGTCGTTGAGAAGGGGATCGTTCTGGCAGCAGTGGTCCTTGCGTCTGGCTGTCAAGCGCTAGACGCGCTGCTTGGTGCTGGATAAATAGGTGAACTGGCTTGCGCATGCGCAAATGGGCTTGTTGCCCGCGGGACCTCGTGTGTCCTTGGCGCCAAATTCAAGTGAAGGATGAAGGATGAAGTCTTTGCTGAATATATTTGGATCAGATGGATGATGATGGTATAGAAATAAGTTATGTGCACAAAAAATAAAGTTCTTTAAAATAGCTGGACGCGTTTCAAAGCCTTCTTTGGCTTTTTCCTCAGCAGCAAAATGAATGTCCATGCAACATATGTCCGGTTTTATATAGGCTATTGTACAACTGGTCAATTAGTGAGTGAGTTGTCTCTAAACTCCGGAATGGACTCAAACATAAAACTGACATGGAAGTATGAAATTTATATAATATTCACATAAATTCTATGTATGAATATATAAATTATTTAACATCAAAAAATACAATAGGACAAAATCTAATAGATATATAAATAGATATACATATTTATAGTTTGTAATATTCATTGATGAATAAATGATAGTTAGAGTATGTTTTGTGTTGTGTGCTTGGATTTTCTTTGTGGACTGCCTTTGTGAGATAGATGTTGGGAAGCCATGGGGAGACAGATCTCGGGGTCCGTCATGGCGCTGATGAACAGCCATGCACATGACGGGCCGCGAAAAAAGGTCCACCCAGGCAAGTGTCTAGATGAAACCAAATACTTCTAGTTCTTCATTTAACCCTGCTGGTGCTATAGTTTCAAAGTCATAAATTAATCTGGCTTCCGCCCTTGACATGGCTGCTATGAAGTCTCCTCCTCTCCAGTTGGTCTTGACTGTATGCAGTGCTGCGTATATAATTCCTTCAGTTTTCATGTTGTGGAAATTTTTAAAGTGTAAGGATAGGGGATGGTTCTCATTTCCCTTCCTGATGTTATATAGGTGTTCACTGATTCTAGTTTTTAGTTCCCTCTTTGTGCGACCTACATATTGTTTCTTACATGGGCACTGTAGGATATAAATAACGCCTTTTGTGTGGCAGGTCAATAGTTCAGAAATTGTCCATTTGAAGTCGTTACTTGTTGACTGGACTTCGGTTGTTTTTTTCGGGAACTGTGTACATTTACAGCAGGAACAGGTTCCACAACGAAAAAAGCCCTTGGTTGTAAGCCAAGTCGATTTTTCTTGTTTATGTGAGGGATTTCTAATTGTAGGGGCTATTTTAATGGCTAAGTTGGGAGCTTTCGTGAATACAATCGGGGGTCTGACTGGCAGAAGGGGGGCTAGGACTTTGTCTTGACGAAGTAGAGGCCAATGTTTGGAAAAGATTTTTTCAATTTGTTTGTGTTGAGTATTGAATGGTATTATGATTTTGGATGTTTCTGATGTAGTGTGTTGATTGGGGATAGTTCGCTCTGTGTGCTGAAAAAATTCTGTTCTGTCTAATTGCTGAACTAATTGTAAGGATTTTTGTATTAACGGTTCCGGGTATTTTTTGGCTCTGAACTGGTTAGAGAGATCTTCAGCTTCACTTAGGAATTGGTCGTTGAAAGTGCAGTTTCTTTTCAATCTGCGGAATTGGCTAGTGGGTATGTTGGTGAGCCACCTGGGGAGATGGCAGCTGGAAAAGAGTATATAACTGTTCTTGGAAGTAGGCTTTGTGTAGGTCTGGCATATTAATTTGTTATCCCTAATTGTAAGATTAAGATCGAGAAATTCTACTTGTTCCTGGCTAATGTGCGGAGTGAATTTAAGATTACGGTCATTAGTGTTGAGTTGGAGAAGGAACTGTTCTAGTTGGATTCGGGTGCCCTTCCAAATTAAAATGATGTCATCTATGTATCTTTTCCAGAAGATGATGTTATTCCCTATATGCGGCATGATGGTTAATTCTTCCCAATGGGCCAGGAAAAGATTGGCATAGCTTGGAGCAAAACGAGTACCCATAGCAGTACCTGTAATTTGTTGGTAATATGAATCATGAAAATGAAAATAATTGTGTGATAAGATGAAAGAAATGGCCTCGGTTATGAAAGTGATTTGATTTGATGGAATATTAGTTTTTTGTAAATGGTGTTTAGTGGCTTCTACTCCTTGATGATGGTCAATGATAGTGTATAAGGATTGTACATCTAGTGTGGCTAAGAGGTAATCGGATTGCCAACTGAAGAGTTCTAATTCTTTAATAACTTGAGTGGTATCCTTCAAGTAGGTGGGGGTGGATTGAACCAAGGGTTGGAGAATTCTGTCTATATATTGTGAGAGATTGGCTGTAAGGGATCCAATGCCGGAAATAATGGGACGACCTGGTGGATTTTTTGGATCTTTGTGAATCTTAGGAATGGTATAAAATACTGGAAGTCTACGTTGATTGGCCATAATGAACTCATATTCTTTAGTATTTAATATGTCCGATTCTAAAGCTGGTTCACATAAAAGTTTCAATTCTTTATCATATTTTTCTCCTGGGTCAGATGTGAGTTTGATATAAGTAGAGGTGTCTTCTAATTGTTTATTGCATTCTAGGATGTATTTGGAAGTGTCTTGAACTACAATGCCACCACCTTTATCTGCAGGACGAATGGTTATGTCGAGGTTGTCTTGTAGTTGCTTGATAGCGTTTTTTTCTTTATTCGTTAGATTGTAAGTGGGTTTTTTGACGGTTTGTAATTTTCTTAAGTCTATTTCTACAGATTTTTTGAAGGATGTGAGGTCCGGACCTGCTTCATGACGTGGGTAGAATTTGGACTTAGGGGCACAGTTGGTGTGATGGTATTGGTCCTTAGATGTTTGTGTTTTTTCTAATGGCTTTTTCAGAAAATATTTGGACAGGCATAGTTTGCGAACATATTTTTCTAGACCTATATAGGTGTCAAATCTATTGAGGGCATTGCTTGGGGCGAATTTGAGTCCTTTTTCAAGGAGGGATTTTTGTGGTGTAGTAAGTTCAGTAGAGCTGAGGTTGATAATTGAGGTTGCTAGTATATTTTCCCCTGTTTGGGTTTTGGTTGTAGATTTTCGTGATCGTCTTCTCCTGATTCTCTTATGTGGGGTCTTTTCCGGGGTGTGTTGGTGGTTGGGTTGGTTCTGTTGTGAGCTGGGTGATGGTGATTGGTGGTGGAGGGGCCGGATACTGGGGATCTCTGATTGAGATGCTGTGGATATCTGGGGGATGGGTTGTGAGATGTGGAGTGAGAGTAGGTGGGATAGTGCCTGTGGTTGGTTGGATAGTTGGTACTGTGATAGTGTGATCGTTGCGTTGTGTGGTATTTGTGATGTTGGTATTGGCGTGGGTAAGGAGAGTGGTGGTTGTTGTGACGAGCTTCTAAAAAATGGTTGGTTGTGTTTCTGGGAGATGCGTGGTGTTGTAATGGAGTGTATCTGTTCTTAGTGGTTATGTCAAGGTGTTGTTCTTGATTGGATGTATTGGGTTGTATGGGTTCATTATGTACAATCTGTTGCCATCTGAGTTTTTTAGCTTTACGTTGCATAATTTCTGACTCAACTTGGTCTAATTTTCGGCATGCAGCTTCTTGATATCTTAAAAATTCTTCATTAATTGGGAATTTATCTATTTCTGTTTTAATACCTTCTATCTCGCTATCTAGTTGTGTGAGTAATTGATGTCTTCTATCTATAATGAGCTGAACAAGGGCAATGGATTGAACTTTAAAAAAGGATTGCCATTTGTTGAGAAAATCTTCATTGACTAGGTCAGTGGCTGGGATTTTGTATAATGTTAGTCCTTTTGGTATTAAGTCTATCTCAATATAGTGGGATAGGCTTTTAATTTCCCATTGTTGACGTAGTCTTTTATGTAGTACGGATTCTAACTCTCTAAATAGTTTGGATAGAGTATGGTTTTTATTGTCTATTGATGTGTGAGTGTTCTTTTCAGTAAATTGGTAGTCATTAATTGTTTGTTTTTTCTGTTCTAAATGTGACCAGATATTCATGGTGGAATGTGAGGAGCAGGAGCTCAGTACTTAAGTGGTATACAGAAATAGAATAGGCAAAAAAGAGGTATTAGTACGAGATCAACTGCAATTGGTTTACACCGAGGTTAACCCCTTACCCTTATACCAGAGGGGAAGAAAAAGTGTACAAAGAGATCAAAATTGGTGTTGGGGTCCTCAGATGTATTACCAGTAGTGTATTGGCCTATTGGTTTGGTCAATATGTTTTAAAATGAAGACACATAAATTAATCAAGTGATAATATATTCAACACATCATATTATAAAAGCATATGGTACATGTATAGATTGTTAAAAAACATATAATATATAGAATCGCGATGTATATGAAGGAAGAAAAAATTAAAAATCTAGAATAAAAAATGAAAAAAGATGAAAACAAAAATAAAAATAAAAATGAAAATGAAGTTCTCTATGTATAATAAAATCTTAGTTTATATGGTATGTTGTAGTTAATTTCATCCAAATGATCCTTCTTAATAGTAACGATCCTTAATTGGTTGAAATAATTGGTATAATGCCAGTTAATAAGATGTTTATACGGAGGGTAAAACAACACTGGTATATGTTGTCTTTAACTCTTACTTGCTGTGTTGACAGTCTTATTCCAGAGCTCAATCAGGGATGCTGTTTTGCCGTATACGATTTAGTACAATATAAGTACAGTTCTCCGTAAATGCTGGAGATGATTTGATTAGGCTTATTGAGGCAAGTCAATTAGATACATAGTTATGTTAGATTGCCAGCTTTGGTAAACATATGTTATAATATATAGTTGTTATAAAATATCTCAATGGGTGCTGACTGTATCCAGTAGCGATACCTCTGATGTTTGTACAAAACTGCCCAATAGCTTTGGCCACAAGAGTTATAGTGTTATTAGTTCACAAATGTGGCAAATAAATCAATGTTGTGTCGTCCGACACTTCTCACCCGTCCTGCGGTGGTTGGGTCCCGTCGTTGAGAAGGGGATCGTTCTGGCAGCAGTGGTCCTTGCGTCTGGCTGTCAAGCGCTAGACGCGCTGCTTGGTGCTGGATAAATAGGTGAACTGGCTTGCGCATGCGCAAATGGGCTTGTTGCCCGCGGGACCTCGTGTGTCCTTGGCGCCAAATTCAAGTGAAGGATGAAGGATGAAGTCTTTGCTGAATATATTTGGATCAGATGGATGATGATGGTATAGAAATAAGTTATGTGCACAAAAAATAAAGTTCTTTAAAATAGCTGGACGCGTTTCAAAGCCTTCTTTGGCTTTTTCCTCAGCAGCAAAATGAATGTCCATGCAACATATGTCCGGTTTTATATAGGCTATTGTACAACTGGTCAATTAGTGAGTGAGTTGTCTCTAAACTCCGGAATGGACTCAAACATAAAACTGACATGGAAGTATGAAATTTATATAATATTCACATAAATTCTATGTATGAATATATAAATTATTTAACATCAAAAAATACAATAGGACAAAATCTAATAGATATATAAATAGATATACATATTTATAGTTTGTAATATTCATTGATGAATAAATGATAGTTAGAGTATGTTTTGTGTTGTGTGCTTGGATTTTCTTTGTGGACTGCCTTTGTGAGATAGATGTCCTGCAGGAAGTGCTGCCACCTCTGTCCATATCAGGAAGTGTCCAAAGCAGCAGCAAATCCCCATAGGAAACCTCTACTGGTCTGGACAGTTCCTGACATGGACATAGATGGCAGCAGAGAGCACTGTGTCAGGCTGAAAAGAAAACATTTCCCAAAGGGCCTTCAGCAGCTGATAAGTACTGGAAGACTGGAGATTTTGAAATAGAAGTAAATTACAAATCTATATAACTTTCTGAAACCAGCTGATTTGAAAGAAAAAGATTTTTGTTGGCTAACTTTTTTATTAATACAAGGCAGGGATGGGTGCTGGAGGGAGGAGACGTGCATTCTGCTGCTCAGCAATCTCTCCTTGACAGTTGAGCTCATAACATGATATTCAGCTTTAAAGTATTGTCTAGATAGTCCCTTATTTTCATGAAGTTATTTTACTCCTTTGTCCCCATGAAAACTCTTCCTGTTCTGCCGATTCAGTATAAACACTAGGACAAACAACATCCCCTTCAATATGTACATGTATGTAACTGGCGATGGAGGTGAACGTTGATGTGGATGTTAATTTGGGCCCACATTGTCTTCCTGTGACATGGCAGCATCAGGCCGGAAGTGTTGTCATGGGGTAATAGTGCAAATCCAAATCCACATTTCCTTACATTGATGCGGCTGCTGCTTACATGAAGTTATTTCTCCTTAATGTCAGAACTTCAGATACAACCACACCGGGACACAGTTCTTCGAGATCAGAAAGACCAGACCGATCAGCGGGTAGGAAATGTTTTATTATCTTCAAAATCTGCTTTATTTTTTTTCCAGAGTCCCTCATATCTCAAATTTCTCAACCCAAGTGATAGTGACTTGGCCGGAAAAAGGGATTTGGGGTTAAAGGGGTACTACGGCGAAAATCTTTTTCTTTCAAATCAACTGGTGCCAGAAATTTATACAAATTTGAAATTTACTTCCATTTAAAAATTTCTAGTACTTATCAGCTGCTGTATGTCCTGGTGTATTCTTTACAGTCTGACCCAGTGCTCTCTGCTGCCACCTCTGTCCATGTCAGGAACTGTCCAGAGCAGCAGCAAATCCCCATTGAAAACCTCTCCTGCTCTGGACAGTTCCTGACATGGACAGAGGTGGCAGCAGAGAGCACTGTGTCAGACTGGGAAGAAGACACCACTTCCTGCAGGACATACAGCAGCTGATAAGTACTGGAAGACTGGAGATTTTGAAATAGAAGTAAATCAGAAATCTATATAACTTTTTGAAACCAGTTGATCTGAAAGAAAAAAAATCATCGGAGTTCCCCTTTAGGAAGAAGTTTAGTAGATTGTGCCCTTCCTTAGAGGTTATCCATTAAACCATAGCAGAATGTATATCTCTACCATGGTGTGATCAGTGCCTCTCGGGCCTGGTTTCCATCAGCAGATGATTCCTGTGATTTGTTTGCAGCAGCTGACAGCAGATCCCAGTCATACAAAGACTTGCTTATAATGGGAATCCCCCAGTGTAGTTGCTGGACGCCTCTCCTGACACATGTTGATACAATCTGTCTGGACCTCTCAGCCAGGAACACTGTGTGTGTATATACAGTATATATATATATATATATATATATATATATATATATATATATATATCTGACTCTCTCTCTTTTCTAGGTTAATGGAGACCGCTCGGGAGATGACCAGAGAATCCTTACCTATTAAGTGTCTAGAAGCTGTCATCCTGGGAATGTATCCTTTCATAGTAGTATAAAGTCTCTGACATCATCACTGGAACAAGACTGCACTAGGTATGTGTATAAGTCTCTGTAACAGCAGTCCCATGTCAGTATATCTCTGCTTTCTGTTTAAAGGGGTAGTCCACCATTTTTTTTCCTGTTAAATCAACCGGTGCCAGAAAGTTTATATAGATTTGTATTTTACTTCTATTTAAAAATCTCCAGTCTTCCCATACTTATCAGTTGCTGTATGTCGTGCAGGAAGTGGTGTATTCTTTCCAATCTGACACAGTGCTCTCTGCTGCCACCTCTGTCCATGTCAGGAACTGTCCAGAGCAGGAGAGGTTTTCTATGGGGATTTGTTACTGCTCTGGGCAGTTCCTGACATGGACAGAGGTGGCAGCAGGACATACAGCAACTGATAAGTACTGGAAGGCTGGAGGTTTTTAAATAGAAGTATATACATAAGTGGCAGGTCACATTTCTCACCTGATGTTCTTGTCTCTCTACCATATCAGAAAGTTTTTACATTATTATAGGTGGTCTTGATGGTTGGACCCCCACAATGACATATCCATGGCACATCCCGTCTCTTTAGTCTCAATGCTTATAGCAAAAAAAAAGTTTAATTCACCTGTTTTGATATTTTATACCCAATCCCTTTCAGTGGGACTTAAAGGGGTAGTTCAGCAAAAGACATTTTTTTCAAATCTTCCAGTACTTATCAGCTGCTGTATGTCCTGCAGGAAGTGGTGTATTTTTCCCAGTCTGACACAGTGCTCTCTGATGCCACCTCTGTCCATGTCAGGAACTGTCCACAGCAGTAGCAAATCCCCATAGAAAACCTTTGCTGCTCTCCAGACTGGAAAGAATACCGCTTCCTGCAGGACATACAGCAGCTGATAAGTACTAGAAGACTTGAGATTTTTTAATAGAAGTAAATTACAAATCTGTGGCACTTTCTAGCACCAGTTGATTTGACAGATCTTTTTTTTTTTTTGATTGAACTATTCCTTTTAATGGAATCCAGAAGGATAACATACGCTGAAGGTATCCTCCTGACTTTCGGTGTCTCCTCCGCTCGCCCCACATCCTGCAGTACGATTCTTCAGCATCGGGATGTGATGTCCCTCAGTAATGAGGCTGGTAACGTCGCTGCAGGAATATGGTGCATTAAACAAGGATCAGCCTCCTGCGACAGTCATCTAAGGTCACCCCCAAATGCAGGAGCGGGGGCTGCACATGGGATGAAGCGGAGATCTATGGAGGAATCCTCGCCTCTTCCTTACTTGGTCACAGGGAACGTTCCCAAAAGCTTTAGTTTTACTCCAGCCCGAAATAAATCCTAGAGAAGCATCCGAGCGTGGAGGGTGAAACGGGCCTTAAAGGGGCCTTCCCATAGTAAAAAGTGTCTCCTCCTCACTGTATAGGATATATGTGATTGGTGGGGGTCCAAATGTTGGGACCACAAGCGATGACAAGAATGAAGATTTTTGAATGGAGCCTTTGGGATACCTAAGAGCCCTATTTCACAGATCATCGTCTTTATTACACGGAGCAATAATCTGCAGGGTTGATCTGATTGGGCAGCAATAAAGACAACAATCAGCTAATAATAGTAATTTTTCCTTTCCAGTACTTATCAGCTGCTGTATGCCCTGCAGGAAGTGGTGTATTCTTCCCAGTCTGACTTAGTGCTCTCTACTGCCACCTCTGTCCATGTCAGGAACTGTCCAGAGGAAATTGATTATACTTATACTGGTATGGTCGCTGTGTACACCATGGAGGGGGAAACCTCAGTGCTCCAGCTGCTGCAAAACTACAATTCCCATCATGTCTGGACTGCTAATGCTTTAGCTTTGGCTGTCCAGGCATGATGGGAATTGTAGTTTTGCAGCAGCTGGAGGGCCTAAAGTCCCCTATGCCTGGTGTATACACTCACCAAAGGAATTCTCTTTGCTATTCGGAGTCATCCTGTTGTATACCTAGGGCAGGAGGACTTATTACTAATGTATGGGGTGTTGTTCCTTTTCTGTCGTCTTGTTCACCTTTAATTAAACTTTCATGAGACGATCTTGCTGATTATTAGGAATATGATTATTTGTCTGACATAACAAGAGAATGTGTCCTCTCCACAAGGACAATCACCGCGCATCCCAGGCTGAACCCGGCGGGGGGGGGTCATCTGCTGAGTCGGCAAATAATTACATTGTGGGAGTGTAGAGCACTGTATACACCAGGGTTAGGGAATAGAGATGAGCGAACCTTGAGCATGCTCGAGTCGATCCAAACCCGAACGTTCGGTATTTGATTAGCGGTGGCTGCTGAACTTGGATAAAGCTCTAAGGTTGTCTGGAAAACATGGATACAGCCAATGACTATATCCATGTTTTCCACATAGCCTTAGGGCTTTATCCAAGTTCAGCAGCCACCGCTAATCAAATGTCGAAAGTTTGGGTTCGGATCAAATCCAGCATGCTCCAGGTTCGCTCATCTCTAGTAGGGAACCTTGGCTCTCCAGCTGTTGCAAAACTACAAAATCCCCATAGAAAACCTCTCCTGCTCCGGACAGTTCCTGACATGGACAGAGGTGGCAGCGGAGAGCACTGTGTCAGATTGGAGAGAATACACCACCTCCTGCAGGACATACAGCAGCTGATAAGTACTAGAAGACTGGAGATTTTTAAATAGAAGTAAATTACAAATCTATATAAGTCTCTGAAACCAGTTGATTTGAAAGAAAAAGATTTTTGCTGGAGTACCCCTTTAAATATAATCAGGTCTTATGAATGGTTAGAGCAGCAGCAGAGGAGGAGTGTGCTGATATTGGGGGAGGCAGTGACCAGTTGATGTCATTAGAACATCCTTCAGCCAATCTTATCATATGAATGGTCACAGCAGCAGAAGGCGAGTGGTCTGATATTGTTGGAAGGAGCGATCATTCCATATGTGATAGTGATAGCAATCCTGTTCTGTCCTTATATGCTTCTATTAGTTTTTAGAATATAATAATTCAGCGGTATATGCTTATCCGGTGTCTTATTTATGTACATTATAGTGTATTGGCTTCTCCTAGGTATCTAGGTTCCGGCCTGTGGTATAAATACTGTGTAGAAGCTTTTTGCATGAGCGGCTTCCTATTCTCCTGCCTCTGCAGCTCATCACTTCTCACTATCTGTATAATTATCCTCCCATTAATTGCCAGCTTTAAAGAGATTACAGCTTTTTTTTTTCTTTGCTCTGATTCCTCTGGAAAAAGAATTATCCAAACTCTGTGTAATAGGGAATCAGAAATAACTTGGATCCCTATGGGGGAACGTTTACTATCCCCCTGATGTTACGCCCAGCCTCTGCTGTTGTTTTAACTCTTCATACAGATATGGAGTCATCCTCATGTGTCAGGTTCTAAGAAATTCTATGTTTTTTTTAATTATGGGAGAGCCGGGTGACCATCAGCATGGCTGACCTTCCAGTTTCTATTGAGGTTGCAATGGCAAGTCTCTGGTTACATACCCCACTTTTGAGGAACCGTATTGTTCAGTATATTGCAGTTGGTGTTGGTCTCTACAAGTGCTGTTTATTCCCTCTACCAAACTACTAAAGATAACGCTGCTATGGTAGAGAACATCCAATGCAACATACACATTGAAAAATATAGCTCTGTATTTTGCTCCTGGTCTCAAGATCAATAGGGGTCCGACCTCTAGGACCCCGATCCATCCAGAATGGAGGAGCTGTGCCTTCTAAGTGAATTGAGTAGTAGACCACATGGTCGACCGCTACTCCATTCACTGTCTATGAGATTTCCAAACATAATACAGTTCAATTCTTGGCAGTGCACTGAAGTCCCATAGAAAATGAGTGGAGTGGTAGTTGAGCATGGCTATGGGCCCTATAATGGAAATGAACTACACATCCTAGAAGTACATACATAGAGACTTAGATCACTAAGATGAATCTGCAGCCATCAGTCTGAGACGGGGACTCAAGGTTGTTAATGTATGGAAAAGAGTTACTATTTTTTGCATTATCAATATGATTTGATGAACATTGTGTATGTTGTTTCATCGGTGAGGAACTCTAAGGAACGTTCTTTCATACAGAGGGTTAATTCTGAGCATCAAGGATCAGCTTAAGTCTTAAAGTGCAATGCCATATGGAGAAGCGCAGTCACTAACGTCACCCCTGCATTCATGAGAAGCCTCACAGGCCAAAGCCTCCATGAGAAGCCTCACAGGCCAAAGCCTCCATGGGAAGCCTCACAGGCTAGGGCCTCCATGGGAAGCCTCACAGGCCAAAGCCTCCACGAGAAGCCTCACAGGCTAGGGCCTCCACGGGAAGCCTCACAGGCTAGGGCCTCCATGGGTACCAACAAAACACAGTAATCCCTGAACTCAAGGAGATCAGTGAAAAAATTCCAATGAAGTACTCAATCAAGAGTCTCCACTGATGCCCCCCAAAAATTAAATATGCAAAACAAGATTCCGTGGAGCCTCGGTTGCGAGTCTCAAAACACGGGATAGCCAGATATCTCTAGCCTGTTGCCATGGGGTGCCTCCATGATGGGGAGAGCACCACACCACCCTGATAGGTAGCCCCTTAAATCCCACTCTGTTGCGAGTATTGGAACATAAATAGGGAAACACCAGGGTGGCCCCTTTTTGTCAACGTCTGACTCAAGGTGCGAGTATTGCGATCATGACATGTGCTTGCCAAGGCAGGCTTCCATCCACAGTCAGCCGTTTTGGGGTATTTGCCCCTCGTTAGTGTGGAGCAGGATTCTGGCTAGTTGGGGCAATGACAAATCAACCAACAAAACACAGTAATCACTGAACTCAGACACACTGTGATTACTGTGTTTTGTTGGTTGATTTGTCATTGCCCCAACCAGCTGGCCTCTATGGGTAGCCTTAGAGGCCGAGGCCTCAATGAGATGGCTCACAGGCTGGGAACTCTTAGAGAAGCCTCGCAGGCCAAAGCCTCCACAAGGAGCTTCACAGGCTGGGGCCTCAATGAAAAGCCTTATAGGCTGGGGCCTCCACGAGAAGCCTCACAGGCCAAGGCCTCCATGAGAAGCCTCACAGGCTAGGGTCTGTACAACAAGCCTCACAGGCTAGGGCTTCCATGAGAAGCCTCGCTGGCTAGGGCCTCCATGAGAAGCCTCACAGGGCCGGTCATCTACGAGAATACTGGCAATTTGGGACTTCTACGAGAAACCGCACATGCTAGGGCCTCCATGAGAAACCTGACAGACCGGGGCCTCAACAAAAAGCCTCACAGGCTAGGACCTCCTAGAGAAGCCTCACAGGCCTGGGCTTCCTTGAGATGCCTCACAGGCTGGACCCTCCACGAGAAGCCTTACAGGCCAGACCCTCCACAAGAAGCCTGACAAGCCGGAGCCTCCACGAGAAGCCTTACAGGACGGGGACTCTATAAGAAGCCTTACAGGACGGGGACTCTATAAGAAGCCTCACAGGCACAGGCCTCCATGAGAAGCCTCACAGGCCGGGGCCTCCACTACAATTTGCACAAGGCCCTTAGTATATACACGGCCGTAAGCCACTCTTGCAGGCTGCAGAGGTAGTTACCCTCTGTTCTCCTGTTCTGTGGAATCCTGATCTGCTGGAATCCAGTCAGGTGACACCACGGCGGCCATTCGTACACAGCTCACCAGTTGCTAGGTGACAGACAATGAGTATTCACAGTCAATGGGAGATGAGCAGATTAGGGAAATGTCATCTTAATCGGGTCACTTAGTGGAGGCCGCAGGCTCTTCGCCCTGTAGTTTATAGGAGATAGAAAAGATGCAGCTTAAAGGGGCTCTCTACAGAAAAGCCTTTGGCAGATACCCTATTGCCCTTACCTGTTCTTGATCCTCATCACAATGTGTGCAAAGATCACTTCCCTGTCTCTGGAGGACCCAGCGCTGCTCTATGTTACACACCATTTCACTATTCCTTATGTAACGCTTCATTCCTCTTGATGGCGCTCTAGGGAAATTTAACAGTTGCTGCCAAGTTCTACCATAGATTACAGGGACGACAAGCGATTAAAGGGAATCTGTCAACTAAATTTTGTTTTCTTTAAAATCAACTAGTGCCAGAGATTTGTAATTTAATTCTATTAACAAATCCCAAGTCTTCCAGTACTTATCAGCTGATGTATGTCCTGCAGGAAGTGGTGTATTCTTTCCAGTCTGGAGAACAGGAGAGGTTTTCTATTGGGAATTTGCTGCTGCTCTGGACAGTTCCGGACATGGACAGAGGTGGCAGCAGAGAGCACTGTGTCAGACTGGAAAGAATACACCACTTCCTGCAAGTATAGCGATGTATTATTACAGCTATATTATATTATTACACGCTGGCGGTCTGAAATAGAAGAATCCTGTAACTATCCTACACGTTTTGGGTTGCTTCACTGAAAGCTTCTCGCCTCAACCATCTGCCTCCTTGCTATTCCCTTAAGATGACTTGGGTGCTAGAGAAGGCTGTGAAGACGTGGGAGGAGGGACTGTGGAGTCTTTGTGCTGACTAACAGATGGGGATTCAGTTCGAGTGAAAATGATATGGATTTGCCATCAAGGAGAGGCGTATTATGTGAAGCGTGCAGCGCTCAGCCAGTCACTGACACCTCTGCACTGTCCTCCTCTGGTTATTATGGATCTCTGTGTAATAATGTTCTTACGTTGATGCTGAAAATTTGAGCTCATTCTAGGCTAAGTAGTCAGGTGGGTGGTCCAACTCAATGACTGACAGCTCTCTGTATAAGTGTGTGGATGGAAAGTGTAATCACATTATAGTAGTACCTCCTACTTGACTACTTAGTCTATAATGAGGAGAGGGCCACTTTAATAAAATAAAACTGCTTAGCACCTCCTGTTGCAGACTGGACCAATTTTTTTTTATTGTGACAGGTTCTCTTTAAATCCACCCCAGGAGAGCCGGATACATCAGCAGCACAAAATTTTTCAGGAGAGGATGATGTTGATGTTGTGGGTGTCAGTGACCTATTCACTTGTGTAATGATTAGGGTGTTGAGGACAAGGCTATAAGCGACATAGACATTATCAGGAATGGGGTGAGAAATAGAACACATTGTAGGCTGTAATATCTTGAGAATTGTGGCAGCAGCGGGAGAGGATGATGTTGTGGGTGACAGTGACCTAGTCACCTGTGAAATATTATATTTCTGAGGTCAAGGGTACATGTAACATAGGAAGTGGGCAGAAGCTGTAGCCAGTAGGTTCTTGGGAACTTTGGCAGCAGCAGAAGGGGATGGTGTTGATGTTATGGGTGATAGTGACCTATTCATTTCTGTAACGATAATATGGCTGAGGAGAAGGCTACATAGATATGATCAGGAATTGGGCAGAAATAGAACATATTGTAGGCAGTAAGATCTTGGAAATTTCGGCAGCAGCAGGAGAGGATGATGTTGATATTATGGGTAGCAGTGACCTATGTACCTGTGTAATGATTATTAGTGAGGACAGAGTTACATAGTTTCAGGAAGGGGGCAGAAATAGAACACATTGCTGGCAATAAGATCTTGGGAATTGTAGCAGCAGCAGAAGAGGATGATGTTGATGTTATGGGTGACAGTGACCTATTCACTTGTGTAACAATTATGTTGCTGAGGAGAAGGCTACATGTAACATGGAAATGAGAAAGCAGCAGGAGAGGATGATGTTGTGGGTGGCAGTGACCCATTCACTTCTGTAATGTCGATGAGGACAAAGTTACATGTATCATAGTATCAGGAAGTGGGCAGAAATAGAACACCTGTGCCCAACAAATTCTTGGGATTTTTGCCACAGAAGGGGAGGGTGATGTTGATGTTGTGGGAGGCAGTGACCAGTTCACTTATGTTATTCTAAAAGTGACAATTTAGCATTTACCTGAATTTCCTCTCACCCTGCAGCTTTAGAAAACACGTCTCATGCACACGGTTATATTCCTGGTTGATATATTTTTGTAAGAACAGAACAGGACCTTCAGACCTTCTTAACCTACTTATCAGTCCACCTCTGGCACTTTGCTATTTATATGCAGAATATTTGTTATTTCTTTGGACGTGTAGCCTAGGTGTTCACTAGAAGTAAACCGCATTGGTATGATGTAAAGGTCAGATGTGTCCGGTAGGGACAGCCATATTTGTTAGTCCAACTAGAAGTATGAAACCAGTACCTTGCAAATGTGTCAGACTTTACTTGACTTTATTTGGTTCCTGATAGATGTAAATTGACTATACAGTGGTACCTCGGTTTAAGAGTAACTTGGATTAAAAGCGTTTTGCAAGAAGAGCTCCCAGTTTTTAAAAATTGTATCTTGGTTTAAGAGCATTGCTTTGGTTTAAGAGCTCCCTGTACTGGGTGCGTGGCGGAGTGGTGGCAGAGTGGGGGAAAGGCATGGTCTGCATAGCGGGGTCTACAGCCCTGTACTCTGACAAGGAAGTCTCCCTCACCTTCCAAATTATAGCAGATCCACTTCAGGCTGGAGCTTACATCAGGGGACAGGAAATCTCTTCATAGCTCTAATTCCTCTCTCCCCGGACGGACAGAGTGCTGCTATACAGTGCGCACATCTGCTCTGCTCATTCCTACCTGCAGTCTCTGTCAACCCTTGTGTTTCCCATCCTCTCCGTTCCTGCTATAATGTCCCTGCACTTACACTTAGTCATTCACACTGCCGTTATAATGTCCCTGCACTCACACTCAGCTATACACACTGCTGCTATAATGTGCCTGCACTTACACTCAGCTATACACACTGCTGTTATAATGTGCCTGCACTCACACTCAGCTATACACACTGCTGCTATAATGTGCCTGCACTTACACTCAGCCATTCACACAAAGTTTCTGCCACTGTCCTCCTGCACATTTCTATGATTCTCACTTCCTGATTGGTCCAGGCTGAACACACTCTCCTTCCCAATTGCTGTCATGTGACCACAACTTATAGCTGTTATCTAGTTATTAACAATTATTGCAATATCTGTATAAGTATTGAGAACGTAGCGATTTACTCACCCTCTTATAGTGACGGACCTTTCCATCATTTATGGCCAACCCCCTGCGTATATTCAATGATGTCTTTTCGCATAAATCGGACCTGCATGAAGTTTAAAAACGGTCAGTATTAGTTATAACGGTTATTCATGACTTATATATTAATATAAATATACTTGCTTACAACAGTTTATACATTGATTCTTTACAGTCTGAATACATAGTCCTACACTTCACTTTTACTGACCCTAGAACACAATAAAATAGTACAAGTGCCTAAACATGCGCAGCAAGACTCGATCATAACACCTTTTCTTGCCTGTCATTATCAATCTTCTTCATCTTTGATTCAGTTGTCTAAGTCCGTAGTCATGCGCGCTGTCTTTTCTTAGATGTGGGAACAATCTAAGTTCGTACGCATGCGCAATCGACCCTGGAGATGTTTTCAAATCCCAGACATGCGCGTTGGATTACGGTCGATGGGAGTTATTCTAAGTCCCGGGACATGCGCACTTGAATCTCTTCATGCAGGATTTTCTAAGTTAGATGTCATGCGTGAAGAGGAGGGGTTTATCCCTCCCAGCGGCCTCTCAGTTCATGAATACTATTGGCCGATTAGCATATACACTGACACATTGGCCTACTTTGAATAAAGGGGAGGTCTTGAAGGCGTACACATTAAGCCTTAATACTTTTAAAGTCATCGCTAGATGCGGGCATGTCACTATAGTCTGGGTCCCCTTGATAAAGCCACGCTGTAGTGGTGAAACGTTGGGGTGGTGGTGGGTGTTTGTATGTTTTTAATCGATGGAGTGGCTTTACTGATCACGAGATTGAGTTAGCGAGATAAGAGTCATATCAGTCCCGGCACTAGCGGCCGCTGTGCCGGGCAGGACTAACGCTACTGTATGTGTCATTGCTGAAGTCTACATTAGTAATACCAAATTGGAATAGCAGCATATACATTCATACATTCATAGTGACTGCATACTGACCGACTGGCGATATTCAAAAGGGATTATCCCAAGATCGCCGTTTATAGCGCCATGTATCCTGTCTAACAACAGAGACTGAGTCTCGTTACGTTATAGAGACCGATATTCTGCTATAAGGCTATCGGCCTTTATAGACACTGATAATTACTTAAAGGCTGCATTCACTGAAGCTGAACATCAGCGTTTACGCTCATTGCAGTTATCCCTCTAAGATACAGTGAATCTCAAATAAACATTGTTAACTACTAGACGAGATACAAGAGCTGTGTATGTCACATGACAAATCAACACTGTGCTCCATTCTATCTACCTATGGTTTAGGTGTCGCTATAGCTGTAAGTTAGGAACTATTGGTTCCCACGAGACCTAAACGACTTACAAATCTGATTCATCACTTTACCAACAGATGCTGCCCAACATTTATTATAGACAAATATCTCGTATGAGACTCATTGGATAATCAGTTTGACAACAGCCTACATACTACACTAAGAGTGATAAGGAAGTTAGTCACTCCATCCAGTTTTTAACGTCTGATTATCGCACATTTATTAAATATTATTTACATTAAAAGTTACGTTTTAAATTTAGACCTTCACAGTGGTTGGAAACTTTAAGTCTAATACCACACAGACCTCTGGCAGCAGCCCTGCTTCTCTATTCTAGCCTGTTGTACTACACTACTGCATTATGGGGATCTGCAGCTCCATCCTGTATCTGCAAACTGCTGCTGTTTTTTCATTCTTATACTTTATACCCCACATGCTGATTGCTATATTGTACAGTAACTTATAATATCACATATTCTGCTGTTTCTAAATGTTTGTTACATTTGTTTTACATGTTATTCAGAATAAAAAATCATTATAATTGGGGTGTGAACCAATTGTCTGCATATCAGTGATTTCTTATGGGAAAATTTGCCTTGGTTTAAGAGTAGATTTGGATTTGAATCCAAGGCACCACTGTATATTGTTTGGTTGATGATGTATGGGTGACAGGTCCACTTTAAGGAAATTCCTGTTTAGACCGCTGCTAATAAAGGTGTGCATGGCCTTTTGTTGCTGTCCACGTAGGTAAACAATTCTCGGGGTGTGTTTACACTGTCAGGGTAGAAATCCTGAATCCTTATTGATCCACTCTCATACAGCAACAAGTCTGTGAAGCGGGACAATGATGGCCGACAAGCAGTCTTCACCATGGCTGGGCGCTTCTGTCAAATAGAGGGTGTTACTGTTTGCACGGCACACTTTGATGGTCCAGGATACGTCTCAGACAGAGTAGAGTTACCCAGCTGGTTGTTTAGAGCTATATTTTGCTATGTGTTTGCTTGGTTTGTATTCGTCAGTCAACTCCAGCAAGGTTGGTTAAGTTTTTAAAGTGTCCCTGTCACTTAAAAAAAAAAAAGGTTTGGCATGGACTAGGTGGGTGTTGATACCCCCACTGATTGTTAAATACGCTCAGCTGTGCTCTTCTCAATGTAAGTGACAGTGCCTATTCAAATCAATGTTAGTATGTTCCTCAGGGGAGGAGAAAATACCTTTAAAATTATTCAATAAAACATTGCTTTATATGCAAACCCATATGGCTTCATGGTATTGGACAACAAAAAAAAAAACCTGGTGTAGAATGATTCTTGGCATTAAGTAGGGGAAAGATGGAAGAGGGTCTGAGTCTGACCACAGGGTCAGACTACACAGTTTTATTGTTGTCTGTTGCCATGGTGACATATAGGAGTTGCTTATTTTAGTTTTATTGGGAAAGTAAAATAAATTTGGTTGTGAAGTTGGACATAATTTTTCATTATGATTACCTCCCCATTAGATATGGTGGGCACGCACGCCTTACATCTCCTACCCACCCTGGCATATTGATGTGGAGTTGTGCATGTCGTGGTTAGAGGTCTAGGTATAAAAGCATCATGATTGGATCGCCTTTAAGCTTTTTCCGAATTTAAAGAGAGAGTTCACAAAAAATGTCTTTTCTTTCAGATCAACTGGTCTCAGCAAGTGCCAGAGATTTGTAATTTACTTCTATTAAAAAATATCAAGTCTTCTGGTACTTATCAGCTGCTGTATGTGCTGCAGGAAGTAATGTATTTTTTCCAAGCTGACAAAGTGCTTTCTGCTGCCACCTCTGTCCATGTCAGGAACTGTCCAGAGAAGTATCAAATCCTCATAGAAAACCACTTTTGCTCTCCAGACTGGAAAAAATACACCACTTCTTGCAGGACATACAGCAGCTGATAAGTACTGGAAGACCTGAGGTTTTTTTATTAAAGTAATTTCAAAAACTCTGCCACTTTCTGGCACCAATTGATTGAAAATAATTTTTTTTTGTGAACTACCCCTTTACATGGCCACAAATTGGAACATCTCTCGTGGTTCCTCAGTCACTCACCAGTGGTGGCAGGACTACACCTCCCAACATGTTTAAAGTTAATACGTTGCGACAGCTGGAAAGCAACATGATGCAGACGACTTTATTAGAGGAGCAGCCACAATCTGGGTGTTAAAGGAGAAGTCCGGCCAAAATTAATTTTTGATATGTTGTTACTTATGAAAAGTTATACAAATTTCTAATGTACATTAATTATGGGAAATGCACATATAGAGCTATTTCCCTTAATTTAGTAGATCAGGAAGTGTTAGAAATATCTCTGAAGAAGTGACGTCACGACCCAGGGTGTAATTCCTATGGAGTGTCCAGCAGGGGGCGCTCTCTATATAGAAGTCTATGGGACTTTATTGTTTCTATGGGTTTCTATGTAATGTAATGTAATGTAGTGTACAGTGCTTTATTGAATGAATACATCTATGGAATACTTTGGGGAGCAAGTGTCCTTGCTCCCCAAAGTATTGCATAAATGTATTCATTCAATACACAGTAAGCCCGCCGATCCGCCGAATTTCCGCCGCATTCCCGCCGATCCGCCACACGCTGATCCGCCGCATTCCCGCCGATCCGGACCATATACATTGAACTACAGCTCCCATCATCTGCTTCTAGTATGAACAGGTGATGGGAGCTGTAGTTGGGTAAGGGATATGACATGCCGCCGGGCGCAGGGGGGAGCCGCTCAGTACACAGGAGCTCTCCCCCCTCCTCCTCCTTCCGGGATAACTTCCGCCTATACCAATGCTGACTCCCTGCCTGGCCGCCGCTCTCCGCTCTCCCCCCATACATACCGGCTCCCGATGCATCCTGGTGTCCGCGCTGATGCCGGGAGCCGGTATATGTGAGCGGAGAGCGGCGGCCAGGCAGGGAGTCAGCAGTGCTATAGGCGGAAGTTATCACGGAAGGAGGAGGAGGAGGAGGGGGAGCGCTCCTGTGTACTGAGCGGCTCCCCCATGCGCCCGGCGGCATGTCATATCCATTACCCAACTACAGCTCCCATCACCTGTTCATACTAGAAGCAGATGATGGGAGCTGTAGTTCAATGTATATGGTCCGGATCGGCGGGAATGCGGCGGATCAGCGTGTGGCGGATCGGCGGGAATGCGGCGGATCGGCGGGCTTACTGTGTATTGAATGTATTGAATAAATACATTTATGCAATACTTTGGGGAGCAAGGACACTTGCTCCCCAAAGTATTCCATAGATGTATTCATTCAATAAAGCACTGTACATTACATTACATTACATAGAAACCCGTAGAAACAATAAAGTCCCATAGACTTCTATATAGAGAGCGCCCCCTGCTGGACACTCCATAGGAATTACACCCTGGGTCGTGACGTCACTTCTTCAGAGATATTTCTAACACTTCCTGATCTACTAAATTAAGGGAAATAGCAGTATATGTGCATTTCCCATAATTAATGTACATTAGAAATTTGTATAACTTTTCATAAGTAACAACATATCAAAAATTAATTTTGGCCGGACTTCTCCTTTAATATTTGAAAAGTGTTGAGAGAAAAAAAAAAGAAAAGAGGAATAGTCAAAAAAAACAAAACAAAAACAAAGCTGTTGTCAACCTGTAAAAAAATTGACTCTTTCCCGTTAAGAAACACTACTTATTTTTTTGTCTTATGTTGTACTGCCCCCCAGTTGTGGAGGGAGGTATTGCACCCTTATATATTATAACCTAAGTAATAGCGTGAAACTTTGTTACGACATATCAGGTGGAGAAGGTATTGATTAGGTAGTGTCCCTGGTTACAGCGTGGTCTTACAATATGCATGAGTTTATAGGCAGAACATGAAGATAGATGTTGAAGGTTTTGCCTATTTTATGTTTCACACCTTAGTTTTCTTTCAGCGTCTTATTCAGGGGGTTTGCACTTTGTATCTTGACGTCCGTTGTGACGTGCCTGCCGCATTGCAATAACAGGATAAGGAAATAAGAGGTAAAGGTCACCTGGGATAACGCAGGAAGCGGCTTCTGTGAAATGTCACATGCAGCCTGCGGGCAGCCAGTACTTAGGATCCGTCCTTTTGTTCAGAGTTGGTGAACTGATGATAATTCCTTTTGTTGTGTGTTGAATGTATTCTGAGGCAGCGTGCCCGGGCACATCAATGGGTCAGCATATGGCATGTGCCAGCCGATCCCTATACTGAGTGCCCTGCAATGTCACTGTATATACCATACAGTATAATGTGAGTGTGTCAGGATATCACTATAGTATATGGTATAATGAGTGTGTCAGGATATCACTATAACATACAGTGTAATGAGTGTGTCAGGATATCACTATAACATACAGTTTAATGAGTGTGTCAGGATATCACTATAATATACAGTGTAATGAGTGTGTCAGGATATCACTATAACATACAGTGTAATGAGTGTGTCAGGATATCACTATAACATACAGTGTAATGAGTGTGTCAGGATATCACTATAACATACAGTGTAATGAGTGTGTCAGGATATCACTATAACATACAATGTAATGAGTGTGTCAGGATATCACTATACCATACAGTGTAATGAGTGTGTCAGGATATCACTATAACATACAGTGTAATGAGTGTGTCAGGATATCACTATAACATACAGTGTAATGAGTGTGTCAGGATATCACTATAACATACAGTGTAATGAGTGTGTCAGGATATCACTATAACATACAGTGTAATGAGTGTGTCAGGATATCACTATAACATACAGTGTAATGAGTGTGTCAGGATATCACTATAACATACAGTGTAATGAGTGTGTCAGGATATCACTATAACATACAGTGTAATGAGTGTGTCAGGATATCACTATAACATACAGTGTAATGAGTGTGTCAGGATATCACTATAACATACAGTGTAATGAGTGTGTCAGGATATCACTATACCATACCGTATGATGAGTGTGTAAGGCTATCACTATACTATACAGTATCAGTGTGTAAGGCTATCACTATAGTATACTGTATAATGAGTGTGTCAGGATATCACTATAATACACGGTATAATGAGTGTGTCAGGATATCCCTATACTATGTGTGCAGTCTATGTATTTTACCTATTGGCGCGTCTTTCCTTAATTTACTGCTCCAGATATCTCACCAATGGTCAGACCAGTGTGGAGCGGTTTCCCATCAGCTTTAAAACCCAGTTCTCAGGGAACTTCTTCCACCACGTGGTGCTGGGGATCCACCATAATGGACGCTACGGGACACTGGGCATGAGCAGAAGATCGGATCTTATGGATAAACCTATGACCTTTAAGACTCTGAGCGAGCTCATCTTTGACTTTGAAGACTCGTACAAAAAATATTCTCACACGGTGAAGAAAGTCAAAATTGGTTTATATGTCCCTCACGATCCCCACACGTTCCAGCCTATTGAGTGGAAGTATCTGGTCATCAACATGGGGAAGATGGTGCGGGCCGATATCAAGAAGGAGCTGGAGAAACACGCCAGGGACATGAGGATGAAGGTGGGTGAAGAGTGGCCACTATAATCCACTGTGATCTCTGGTCCGAGCTCTTTATTAAGTGGGCACTCCAACTTTTCAGACTCCATAGTGGAATATGTTATATGTCTCTGATAAAGGGTCCAGTATCCCCAGTTTGTTTATCCAAGATGAAAGGAAATGGTGCATTGCTTTCCATTACAGTCTATGGTAGCTGCAGAAGGGTTGCATTTTCCTGCAGCGCCTCCACAGGTACAAAAAAAGCATTACATGCCAATGTGCCAATAATATCAGTATGCTGCCTATGTAATGTAGACATGTGGTGGTCTTCCGGAGAGAGATGACGTCCTTAGCTAATGTACGAGGACCCTCGATAAGCTTGGAGTTTGAAGAGTTGTGAAAATTATGGGTGGTGAGAGATGAAAGGGAAGCCTTGATTTACCTTTCAGGAAGTCATCTCAGCTTGTAGGTCCACAGCCCAGGCTCTCTTAAGGCCCTATCACACGGAACGATTATCGACCAATATCGGCCATTACGGCTGATAATCGTCCCGTGGAATAGGAGGCAATGATCAGCCGACATCGTTCATGTCCGCTCATCGTTGAAGTCGTTTGTCTTTCAACATGTTGAAATACAAACGACTTATATAGCAGCGATCTTCTGCCGTCACTCTGTGGAAAAGGAGCGGTGGCAGCAGACCGCCGCTATATCCTACGGGCTGCCCGGACGATCAGCGATCACCCCCGCTCTCCCTGGACTCACCCGCTCGCTGCTGCCACGTGGAATAGCGGCGGCAGTGAGCAGGGACAGCGCTCGTTTGCTCCTCGTTGCCGGCCCGTGTAATAGGGGCAGTGAGCAGGGACAGCGCTCGTTTGCTCCTCGTTGCCGGCCCGTGTAATAGGGCCTTTAGGTTCTCTTTCATTCTGTACCCCTTCTTCCTGTGTTTCATCCTGAAGTAGCTGTTAAGCCCCGTTCCCACTGAGCAAAGGTAGCGGAATTCCTCGATGGAATTTTCCGCCGCGGAATGCCGTTAGCCTCCCGCTCATAATGGGATTCTATGGGAGGCGCACGCTCCTGCTCTGTACGCGCTGAAGAATGAACATGTTCATTCTTTAACACGTACAGAGCAGGAGCGCGCGCCTCCCATAGACTCCCATTATGAGCGGGAGGCTAACGGCATTCCGCGGCGGACAATTCCGTAGAGGAATTCCGCTACCTTTGCTCAGTGGGAACGGGGCCTTACTAGAGACACATTTCCCCTAACAACAGGCGGTGGACAGCAAATTGCAGGGGAAGGGCACGCGTAGTACCCCCCAAAAAAGAATAAAGTAATGAAAAAGTGAAATGTATCCTAACTTGTGCCGCGTATGTGTATATAGATATACAGAATAACACTGAATGAAATCCTCTAGTTCCCATAGGAAGCCCAGTAACTCCATGCGGTCTCTATAATACGTTCTGCTTCCTTTAAGCTTTGCGGTAGGCAGCGGCTTTACACAGAGTGTCCCTTTATTTCATTCTGCTCGGATCAGAACACGACTTATCAGTTGCCATGGAAACAGATTTTTCTTATTTCGCTTTTCAAAGTGATTTGGCTTCTTAGAGTAAAGAACATGAAGTACTTAGGCACCCTTATATTTATTCCAGTATTTAGAATGTATAAAAGTAATATAATCTTCACTGCCAACATCTGTATCTAAGCCTATAATGTGTGATACTGAGTGAGAGACGGAGCTGCATGGAGATGGTTACAGTAGAAATTTTTCTTTTTTTAGTTTTTATCTTCTCGCCCCAAACGGGAGAACGGGATTACCAGTCCTACCAAACCACCTGAAGTACACTCATTAGCTTAATGGGTCTCCTGATAAGCGGCAGAGACCATTAGTATACAGTTGTATATGACAGCATAGCCATGTAGGGTGGTATATAAAATGTGGGGAGAAATATGGAACTTTACACAGACATGAGAAGCTGACTGAGTCTTATAATATTCTACTGGAATAAGTAATATGTGCTGGAAAATAATAAATCTTTGGGACCTGACCAATAGTGGACTGTGGCATCAGAGCCGTCCTAGACTATGGAACAGAACACAGCAAATAGCACCTCTATAATCTTCTATTATTCTCTATATAGATCTTGAAGTCTTCAAGTGCTCAATCACCTGTAAAGGAAAGAAGAGGGAAATCCGTGTCTCCTCCCAGAGTCCGAATCAGCCCCCAGAGACGTGTGTGCCGGAGAGATAAATCGTAAGTGTCATCAGATTCACTCTGATCCTGAAGAACAGGCATTATCTATCTATCTATCTATCTATCTATCTATCTATCTATCTATCTATCTATTCTCTCTCTCTCTCCTATCTATCTATCTGTCTGTCTGTCTGTCTGTCTGTCTATCTATCATCTATCTATCTATCTATCTATCTATCTATCTATCTATCTCTCTCCTATCTATCTATCTATCTATCTATCTATCTATCTATCTATCTCTTATCTATCTATCTATCTATCTATCTATCTATCTATTTATCTCCTATCTATCTATCTATCTCCTATCTATCTATCTCCTATCTATCTATCTCCTATCTATCTATCTCCTATCTATCTATCTCCTATCTATCTCCTATCTATCTATCTCCTATCTATCTATCTCCTATCTATCTATCTCCTATCTATCTATCTCCTATCTATCTATCTATCTATCTATCTATCTATCTATCTATCTATCATCTATCTCTCTCCTATCTATCTATCTATCTATCTATCTATCTATCTATCTATCTATCTATCTATCTCCTATCTATCTATCTCTTATCTATCTATCTATCTATCTATCTATCTATCTATCTATCTATCTCCTATCTATCTATCTATCTATCTATCTATCTATCTATCTATCTATCTATCTATCTATCTCCTATATACTATCTATCTATCTCCTATCTATCTGTCTATCATCTATCTATCTATCTATCTCCTATTTATCTATCTATTATCTATCCATCCATCCATCCATCCATCCATCCATCTTCAGTATGTGAGTGGTACTAAAAGTCCCAACGTAGCGGGTGTCAGCAGACGTGGTTCCGACCACGAACCTCAGTGTATAGGTAAGAACGATGATCGGCACACCAAATCAGTGAAAACGATGTGGTTTATTCCCAATTTAACGCTTTCACAAAGTGCAACACAGCAAAGTACATTTTGGTGCACTTGAAAATGGTGGATGCATCACCAAAACATTGGTTTGCTGTGTTGCACTTTGTGAACGCGTTAAATTGGGAATAAACCACATCGTTTTCACTGATTTGGTGTGCCGATCATCGTTTCTATCTATCTATCTATCTATCTATCTATCTATCTATCTATGATCTCTCTGGGCAGTGAAGGGGTTAATGCCCTGCAGGGGGTGTGCTGTGTATCTGGCGTGGCACAGGTGGCGCGGAGTGAGTGACGTCGGCCAGTGTAACCCTATAATTATAGATTCTGCTGCCTCATGTAACCGTACTCCCCTCTCGGTGATGCGCCAGACACGCCAGCCCTCTCCATTGAGCGCTGTGTAATTCCTCCCCCGGTAAATACTACTGTTGTTAGGGATTACACAAGAGCCAAAGGCAGAAATAAGCAACATGTATCCAAACATAACCTACAGTAAACGTGGCAGCCATGACACAAAGGCCTATATTTACCCGTGATTTCACAGCCCTGGCACGTGTAACGCTGCCGCCCCATTGAGCCGGGCTGATAATTATAGGATCGGTGTCACCGCCTCAGTCTTCCCCCATTCACCCCTGGCCTAGAAGTATTTAGAGCCTGGGATTCAGTAATAACACAGGAGTCTATGTGTGGAATCACTACATCACCGTCCTGTTATACGGGGGTCAGGAGGGGGGACACCGCTCTGCTGCCAGCTGCCGCCAACGTCACAGGATTCCAGGATGAGAGAATACCCTGGAATGAACTGCAGCGAGCCCGGCATCCTGATCTGACATTACTAGAAGGTCAGGAATCTTCCCATGATGTCAGGAAGGAAACATCACTGCCGGAATGTGGAACCACTATGAAGACGGGTTTCTCATTATATTTCTCTGAAGTTATGAGAAATAAAAAATTCTTAATTCTATATATTACATTTTAATGTGAAAAAAAAAAGATGCAGAATAGAATTTTTAAGTTTCAAATTTGGACAACTTACCTTAAAGGGGCATCCTCATTATAATATAGTTATACTTGTACGACTCGTCAAGGTAAATATTTTTGAAAAAACATTTATTTAGAAAACTTCTCCTTCTCGTGGTAAGAACATCTGAGCGTTCAGCCTGATCTCTAGATCACTTATCATGTATTCTCCCAGCTCTGTACCATGTGACCAAGATGTCTCCATAACGGTCCTATTACACGGAGCGGTTTTTAACGATTAACGACTAACGATAAACGATCGCAAATGAGATTGTTTATAGGGCCCTAAGGCGAGTCTATGGGACTGAGTCAATCTCACTGACAGTGGGGGTGGGGATTCTAGAGATCAGTTGGGGTCTTCACACGTCAGTTGAGCAAAACTTTTGACAAGTCTGTCGTACATGCTAGGTTTTTGCTAGAGTGAATGTACCACTAGATACATCGCTCTGTGTCTTTTATATGAACACACCAGTGGCGGAGTGGGGATGGGGATGAACTGCCGCCTGGTTCCCGTGCATGGTGCCCGTCTATTCCTGGGCATCGGCCCGCCCTGGAGCACCCCCCAGTGTGACGATCTCCCCTCTGTGATGCGGCTTCATTGATTCTAATGGGGAGGGTGTTTCGCCACACTGGGGGCCTGCGGGCCAGCCTCCAGTGCTTCATACTGGGATGGTGCTTGGGAATAGACTGGTGCGGTGCACGGAAACTGGGCGGCAGTTGAACAAAAGGACTGTGGCACCGGTAGCTGCGCCAACACCGTTCTGTTCATCTAAGAAACACAAAGTGATGTACCTATAGTGGTACATTGGCTTTAAAGCAACCGCTACACTTTAAAGCAGTGGTCCCCAACCTTTTTTTCCATCAGGGTCTGACTTCAGACAAGACCATTTTTCCATGGCCCGTCAGGGGGTGGGGCAGCACTATACACTCGGGCCCCGCCAGCACCCCCGCACATTGTACCATGCATTGCTATGCGTGGACCGGCACTAAACCCTTAGAGCTGATGGGACATCGCATCTTACCCCTGCACAGTGCTCTGATTCACCGGTGCCACAGATTGACGTTGAACCATCTGTAACCTAGTCCCGGTTTGCAGACCCCTGCTTTAAAGGAAGTGATCATAGCCACTTTTTCTATTATTTTTTTTTTTTCAATTTAGCTTTTTGTACATTATTAGGGAAGCAGCCTTCTAATAGCACATAGACACATGCTTTATAGCAAACTTGTCTCCGCTACGGCCGCTGACTGGCTGAGTGGGCCTGTCGCGCTACGTCCCAGGTCCCCACTCAGACCCAGAGGCGGCCAGGACTGGGAGACTGGAGCTGTAAGATACCGGCATCAGCGATGGAGCAGGGGAGGTGAGAGCGTGTTACTTCTTTCATCCTCCCCAGCACTCCGCCAAAAATCACCCCAATCCGGAGGTCTCCTTTAATGTTATTTAGGGTAGGAGATGTGTACCCCTCTTGTTACCGGCTCCACCCAGTAACCCTTTCCTGTCCTTGTCTTCCTAGGCCGGCCATGATGGACAAGACACCAGCGGACCTCAGCACCCTCAATGACGTCGGCTACCAGATTAGGATTTGACAAGGCCACGCGGATCCCTGGTGCTTCCATTTGCACTTTACCCCTTCACTTGTTCTTTTTCTAAGGATTTGTGACTATTTATTATGAGATTTTTATTTATGCTTTTAATTCAAAAATTAGCATTTTTACACGTTCTCTCTCTTTTTTTTTTTTTTTTAAATATTGAGATTGCCAGCTTTTTGCAACGTGACCCAAAACTGGGAATTGTGTGAGGCGATTAGTGGTTTTTATCTGACAACATTTGTGAGTTTACAACCGCCATCTGTCATCTTGGACCACAGTTCCTCCATTGTTGTTTTTTTAACCATCAGACCTGGTATTGCCAAGTGAAGTGTTATTACGGCAGTGCCCGTGCCCGGAGGACAGCTTTATGTACAGTGTTAAAAAGGGGCTATAACTTGAACCAACATAAGGAGCATTTGATACAATTTTTACTATCCATGGCGGCCATTTTAAGCGTTTGTTTACCAGTGCTTTTCCATTGTGGTCCAAAATGGCTGCCTCTTATCCAGCCTGTACTTTTTCGTGTTTCTTACAACATGCATCACATAGCGTGGCTACTTAACCATAGGTGTACTACGACAAAATTGGACTGTACCACTTGTGAGGGAACATAGGCCTTGGTATCAATTCTTGGAGGGGCAAAGGGCAGAGTTGCCCTTAGTAACCAATCAGGTTCTATATTTCCCAGTGCAGATTGGTAAATAAAGCTGACTTCTGATTGGTTACTATGAGCACCAAGCTCTTTAAGTCATTGTTGCATGTTTTTTTTTTTAAACCATAATATAGAGGTTATGTGTAAATCCAGAAGGGCATCAACAATTGTATACTTACCAATAGTCCTGGTTCTGCCAGGAAAACACCAGGATCTGGTCTATAAAAGGGGCAGGACTTATATAAATCCCACCAAAGGAGTTGTCCCGAGAATGGGGCATAAATATGTAAGTTATGGAGTTGGGGCCTGATATATCATGATTAGTGGAAGCAGGAAAAAGAAAATTCTACCAGCTCACTGTTCATTAGGACTTGTAGGTTCTCATAGACTCAACCCAAGACCATGGGTTTTATCGAAACCTTTTAAAGTATTTTCCAAATGCATTTCAAAGATATAAAAGCCATCCCAAACCAACGCGTTTCTAGCCCTGGAGTGGGCTATTAAAGGGAATCAATCAGCATGGTACACCCAATACACCTCCGTCACAGCCCCCTAACCACATCAGCAATGTCCGCAGTGATAAATTTATATCTGTGAAAAAGGATTGGGTCTGGCAGCACATGACTAGCTGTGTCCCCTTTCCCAGCCTCACGTGCAGGAATAAGACACGTTCTTTATGGATATAAAGCTACCGTTGATACGGTAAGGGAGCTGTGCTGGAGGCGTACTGGGTGCAGATGGGAGCTGTTCCGGACAATTGTGATAACTGGTTCCCTTTAGTTATGATAGAGACATGGGGGGAGATTTATCAAACATGGTGTAAAGTGAACCTGGCTCAGTTGCCCCTAGCAACCAATCAGATTCCACCTTTCATTTTCCAAAGAGTCTGTGAGGAATGAAAGGTGGAATCTGATTGGTTGCTAGGGGCAACTGAGCCAGGTTCACTTTACACCATGTTTGATAAATCTCCCCCCATGATGTCAACTAATGCAAGGAGATACATCTATCAGCATAGAAGGCACAATTCTTCTATGGAAAAGAAAATCTTCCACGTAAAAACAATAATCCCAAACCGACGCGTTTTTATCTATTTATCTCTTAAATATAGTGTCTCCTAATGCAGAGACATGTTCATTCTTCGAGTGGAGAGCAGAGGCGCACAAGAAATCCCATTAAAGCAATGGGACAGGCAGAATTTCAAGCGGAATCTGCCACACAGATTCCGCTCGTATATTCCACCTCTGTTGCTCAGTGTGTACAGGCCCTTACTGGTCCCAGCTCTGAACTCTGAACTTAATCCTGCGTTCGCTATGCAACATTGAACTCTCCTGCATGCACATTGCAGACAAACTGCCAATACTTCCTGGACAGTAGGACTAAGCGCCCTATTACACAGAGCGATAATCAGGATGATTCGGGAGATTATTTTACAAGGGCTTCACGGACATCGCTAACCATAAACATATGTGTATACAACCCTAGCTGTATATGGGCTCAGTAAGTGAGCTCGCAGCCAAACAGTCCTATGGGCGACCATTGTGTCCTGCGGTGCCAACACACCAAAGCACATATTGTAAGGGTCCTATTAGACAAAGCGATTTTTAACGATAAACGATACATGCAAATGAGAGCTTCTTGAAATCGTTCCCCATACTACACAGAACGATACTCGATAGTTGCTATCGTTACTATGATCGTTTACTCCATCTGATCCCAGCAAATGAGGGAACGATGTGGAATTACTCTGAAAGATTAGTGAACGACTGACAATGATTTTGGTGTCAGCCAAAAAAATCAACGATCCACGACACATGAACGATTTCTCATTGGTCGTTTGATCGTTGCCTGCATGCACACGAAACGATTATCGCTTGAATCTGAACGAAATAACGATTTTTCGCACTATAATCGCCCCATGTAATAGGGCCCTAACAGATTGTAGCGTCCATTAAAGGACACCTAAAAGGTATCACTCAGAATGACCACTAGTAGAGTAGACACTCTTATTATATCTCCATATCTGGTCTTGTAAAATGTAAGAATTTTTTTTTTTTAAATAGATTTTTATAAGAAATTGTGCTGTTTTACTAGAAGAAAAAAAAATCCATCCTTGCAACCAGCAACTTTGTTATTCCCCATAATGGGGTTTGAGTAACAGGTATGAGTAGGATTTGATCATTGTGGCCATCTCTATTTGGCTTCTGTATATCCTGCCTGTCTTGGCTGCTGCAGCATTTGCCTCTAGTGGTCTAAAACAGCTGCATGTAGTTGTAGTTTTGTCAAATGTTGTGGATTTTCATTGTTGACTATAGGGTGGAGAACTATGGAGTTAAACATGTAAAAAAAAACCTTGAAGCACAAACTGGTACGGGAGCGTTTCGACCTGTGCCCCGTTTCCATAAGCCTCTTGATATTTTGCTACCTATGACACATCGGCAGCATTTTACAGCACAGGCCCCACACGCTCATACTGAAGTTAACTCCCATAGGGGGCCCTAATGCATTTACTGCTGCTAAGTCACATGTCTGACAGTGGGTGGAGTTAACTGTAGTCTGTTTCCAAGGGCAACCAGCAACATTTTGAAAGCAGTTGTGTATTTGAATAGAGAAAAAAAACACAGCATAAATAATTATTTAAAAAATCTAAGCAGTGAAACCAGCTTGTTAATGGAGAAGTCTGGTGGATTATAATATCCGGCAGTAGGCAGGGGGGAAACTCATTACAAGTACTAACTTACCTCTCCCCGTGCCTGCGGTGAGCGGCAGGACCGGCCGCAGGACCCCCGCTGATCTCCGGAGCTGACATGTCAACGACCCGCCAGTCAGCTCAGCCAGTCAGTAACTGGGGCGGGAGAACGCTCCAGTCACTGATTGGTTGAGTGACCAGTCCATCAGCACGGGACAGGCCTACTGCGACAGGCCCTGTCGCTCACCGCGGGCACGGGGAGAGGTAAGTTAGTACTTGTAATCAATTTCCCTGCTGCCCCTGCCATCTGCCGGTTTTTATAATCTGTAAATATCTAAATATTATATCAGGAGAACCTAAAAGAAAACTTGGCAAAAACCACATCCTAACATCAGTTGTAAAAGCTGGTGGCTCCCCATTGTGGAACAACCTGTATGTATTCTTAAAGGGCGTGTACACTTTTGCATACATTTCCTGTTTCTTGGTAAACAGTTTTGTGTACACCGCTCCTGAGCAGATTTATGTGTCTTCATGGTTACCATGGCAAACAAACCCAAGGTGCTCCCATCCTGCCTCTTCTGTTGTAAGTCGGAGGCGAAAAGAAAGGAGGATTGGAGTTACACAAGGCTGCAGAGTCAGACTACACAGGGTTTGTTTGTAGTCTGTTACCATGGCGACACTTAGGTCTGCATATAAGCCATATATATATATAAAACAGAAGGAAATTTTGTAATATTATTTGCTTGATATTTAATTTTAGATGCAATGGAGGAATAAAAGGAGTTGTGTAAGAGTATAAAGTGGATAGTAACGCAGATAAAACTATGCAAATACCGCTTATCATGCACGTGCAAAACTCATGGTTTATTCAGTGTAGCTCATTCACATCATATCATTCTAGCTGAAGCTTCACCTTAGGTTTTCTGAAGAATTTGGGGGTAAGCTTTGTGAGTGATCGATCGTGTACTCGCTTGGTGTGCATTATGTAGGTCAATAAGAGGAATATATAGGTGTTAGATATGCAAGACGACAAAAGGATGTCCACCTGTAACTATGGAAACTCCTGTCTTCTGTGGTTATTACCTGATGGGAGTTATAATCCTCCAGTGTATAATGGATGGACCGTCCTGCTGAAGACTGTTCTATAATCTAAGGGTCAATGTCATTTAGTGTACTTATATGTGAGATGATACCATATTATGATGGCTTTTATACTGTCCGCATTGCTTTGTATGTAAGGGTGGGTTTATAGAAGCCCAGCTATATCTGGAGATAGTCACTGCATTAACTTGCCTAGGAGAGGTTCCTATGAAAATAACAGAAGTCTCATCCTATGATAAGTAAGTGGGATCCACTGGCTCTGTAATATGGGGGATCCTGTATAATGATCTACCTATGCTCTGCCTAAGGGCCCCATTATAGGTGGCGGTTATCATCAGAATGGGTAATAGGGCCTGAGAATGAGCAAACACTGATCAAGTCGGATTGACCCATCGAATAATCATCAGTTGTCTTACAGACATCTCTCTGTGTAGTGGGGGGGGGGGGGGGGGGGTGAGGAATGCCGGCAAAAGGGCCGTACAAAAGATCCGCCAATTGTTCATGCCGCCCTCTCTGCCCGATTCGCATGTCATACAATATGTTCTCTACGAGATCGGTGCTTGAATACATTAAGTATCGGGCCATTTAATAAGTCTGGCTTTCTGTTGCCATAGCAACCAGACACAGCTCAACTTTCAGGCCTCAAATTGCTGTGGCAAAATGAAAGTTGAGCTGTGATTGGTTGCTATGGGAAACAAAGACCATAGTCCTTTTTTTTTTTTTAATTGAAGCCCTATGAGGGGGTGTCCTTCCCTGTGCAGCTTGCACTATAGTTGTCCAGGCTAGTTGGAAAATTTTAAAAGAGAACTCTAGACAGGACACTCCCAGCTCCAGCGCTGACACCCGAGCTCCGCTGCTTCCTGGTTGTGAGAAGGGACGGCATGTGGTAGGCCGGCTCAGCCATACAGCGGCTGTAGTGGTGTCCTGGGACTAAAGCAGCGGACTGCGGGTGTCATCGCTGGAGCCGGGGAGGTAAGTGGATGTTTTTACCTACCACCTCCCTGACCATATTGCAAAAAAAAAAGGGTGCTGCCAGAGTTCCCCTTTAAGTAGTCAGTCAAAGAAGCTCCACCTGTTTTTCCAGCTCTATGTAAATAAAAAAAACAAAAAAAAACTGGCAGAGTGTCTACAAAAATATGGAGCCTTGTTTTTAATAACATGGCGCAGCTCTTAAACCCCCCAACTTTTCCCGCCACATTTATATAATTTAGAAAAAGAGGCACAAACCTGCAGCCAATATTTTAGCCGCGCAAAATCTACGACTGTGGCTGCGTATCCTGCCCGCTGTTTTTACAGAATAAATTTTAAAAAGTAATATAGCAGGAAATCTATGGCACTCCTCTTCTTATTTTTGGTTTTAATTAGCCGAGTTATACGATTTTTTTTTTTTTTTTACATTGCGGTTATTTTTGTGTTACATTTTTTAACACTTTTTTTAAATTGTGTTTTTCGGTGCCAGAGACGTCGATTGACTTTGTCGAACATCATGTGTATTATTATTATTATTATTATTATTATTATGCCTTTATGAATGTGATTCGCTCTCTGGTTAGGATTTATGCCAGAAAATCAATATAAACCCTACAAGATGTGTGCAGTGGTAGATGTAACGTTTTTCTGGAGTTTTGGGGCCGTCGTGTGGACAAAAGGATAAAAATAAATGAATAAAAAAAAATATATTTTCTATCCCCCCCAACCCCTTTGTATCATATTTGTCCATCACCCGTCAATGTTTCCTATTGTTACCGCTAAAATGTCAAGATTTCCCCCATATATTCAGCTTTATCCTATCTCCGCCAATCTCTATAGCTTTTAAGGAATCCATCATGTATTTATTGACTTTAAGGTTTTTTTTTGTAATGAAAACATGAATTTTAATTTTGTTAATAAAGCAGAGAAATCAGCACTGATATAATCCAGGGATGTCAAACTCAGGCCCTCCAGCTGTTGCAAAACTACAGTATCCATCATGCCTGGACAGCCAAAGCTTTAGCTGTCCAGGCATAATGGGAATTGTGGTTTGAGTTTGACATCTGTGATATAGACTGTGGCTGATTTATGGGCATGTTGTAGTACCACATTTCTCCTGCAGTGGCCGCTGTTGTCTGTCTGCAGTTTATACTTTGTGATCAGATCAATGATCGATCTCAGCAAAACTCCAACCATTACATTAGCGATAAGCGATTAGTCTAGGGCTACTCTAGGGGGTCATGTGAACCAAAATCAGTGTGGCATCTAAGGCGTCACGCTGTAGGTCACAACACGGATCCATTCGTTGACCTTAAAGTGTAGCTGTCATTTAAATTATTTTTGCAGAAATCAATAGTACAAGCGATTTTAAGACATTCCGTAACAGGTTTTATTAGGCGAAAAAGCCTCTTTCTGTATTCAAAAAGCTGTTTTTCAGCCTCCCCCCTCACTTATTATCTGCTCAATATCAGGCAAAGCCGACTTCATTATAGAGGAGAAAAGTGAATACAGGTTTGCAGAATACATTATAACCTGGGGAGGGGGATGAGTGAGTAGGGAGAGCAGAGAAGCAGCCCGGCAGTTTGGAGACTGTCAAGGCACATAAAACACAGGTCAGAAAGGTCAGGGCTTATCTGGGATCTTGGTGAGGGAAAATTGCAGGATGTTTTGCTGTGTAGGGCTGCCTTTTCTCCTCTGACCCCCCCCCCCTTGACCCCTCCCCTCTCCATAGAGCATAATGGACACAGAAATCCTGCTTCTGTGCGGGGTGGGGAGGTAGAAAAACAGCTTCTTGAGTACACAAGAAACTCTTTCGCTTAATAAAACCTATTACATAATTTCTTAAAATCGTGTGTACTATTGGTTTCTGAAAAATTGCATTTAAATGATAGTTACACTTTAAAGGTTATCTAGCGTTAGAAAAACATGGCTGCCGTATTTCAAAAACAGCTCCACACCTGCCCTCAGGTTGTTTGTGGTATTGCTACTTCATTCACTACAATGGAACCGAGCTGCAATATTGCACACAAACTGAGGATGGGAAGTTTCTGAAAGGAAGCAGCTATATATTTTTTGTTGTGGCCAGACTCGCTGTATGGCCCTAGCCTAAGGCGGATTGGGGATCATGGCGTCAGAACAATGATGTATTGTTTACATAACTAAAGCTTATATTCAGCATATTAACGTTATTACTTACAGATTACATTCATAAGGAACTTTTATTGTTTACTTAAAAAAAAAAACAAAAAAAAACAAAACATCTGTCCTGGTCATGTGATGGGGACACGGGCACTGTTTATAGGACACAACTATGATAGCAGTGCAGATTTATGTACATTGCACGACTACCCTGATAGGGCTGATGGGGTATACTGAAAATTATACTACTGGCACAGAATATAGACCACTGGATAAGACCTTATTCAGACAGCCATAATGCAGACGCATCTATAACAGCTGCAAGACCTGGACTCCATAAAATAAGATATACACACACACACATATATCTTCCTAGGGCTCTATGGAGATCACAGTTCAGTCATAGAGTCCGGGTCTTGGGGGTGTAGTATGGCGGCTACAGTCGAGCTGCATTATAGCGGTTGCACAGAATTATTAAAACATGGCTGCTTTCTTTCTAAAGCGACACTCTTATCCATAGCTTGTTCAGGGTATTACATTTGGTTCTTATCGACTTTATTAGATGCAATACCAGACCCAACCAGAGGATAGGGGTGGCACTGTTTCAGTAAGCAATGTTTTTGATTGCAAATATTTTGACCTACAGGGGGTGGTCCCTCTTTTTGTATGAGCTATGCCATGTGATACATCCATTTTGGAACAATTCACAGTTATAGACACATTTGTATTTCTTTTATAATTTTAAGCACATTAGCAATAAGGAACCATGTTTTTATTTATATCCTGGTCTGTTGATTTGTCTTCTGTGTGTTTTTACCCTGGCATGTACGTTTTCAATAAAGAGATGAATGTTTTTAATGGTGACTTTTTTTTTTTTTTTTGCAGCAGGAACAATATTTAAAAGGGATACTCCTGCAAAAAAAAAAATTCTTTCAAGTCAACTGGTTTCAGAAAGTAAGAAGTAAATTACAAATCTAAAAATTCAAAAATCTTATCTTCCCATACTTATCAGCTGCTGTATACCCTGCACAAAGTGGGTCTTTTCAGTCTGACACAGTGCTCTCTGCTGCCACCTCTGTCCATGTCAGGAACTGTCCAGAGCAGGAGAAAGATTGGTTACTAACCTGTTGATACGTCTCTATTGCGCTGGAGACGCCGAGGAGGAAGCCAATTCTCTGACCTTCATCCTCGGCGCCATTTCCATGCACCCTTTTTGCAGTATGACTTCTCTACACAGATGTAAAGGGTAAATGTTGCAGCTTTCATGCCTTATTTCATATCATACGTCAGGGTGCTTGTTCCAGTTATACATGATCTTTCATCATCTGCGGATTGTGCTATCTGGGCGGGGCTTCACAGTCAAAGCACTACTTAGCCTCACCCACAACGCCACCATGACGTAGTTGTCGTATAGGCCCCGTCTCTCAACCGCCATTGGAACAGGCCAGCCTAAAGATCTAGGCCCCACCCCCTCTAGGTCAGTCCATACCAATGGCCGCCAAGGGGGCATGACCCATGTGACTGAAGTCACATGGGCAGGGCCAAAGAGTAGGTTGTGGGTGGGGCTAAGTGGCGCTTTGCCTGTGAAGCCCCGCCCAGATAGCAGAATTCGCAGATAAAAGATCACTTTTACTAGAACAATCGGGCCCGCTCCATTAATTATCAGAAGTGGTGGATGGGGGTGGGGCAGTGCTCCACACGATCTTACCAGTCCAAGAAGTGAATGACTATGGGCACGGGAACGGCACAGAGGATGAAGGTGAGAGACATACCTTACTCCTCAGCGTCTCCTGTGCAATAGGGACATATCAGAAGTTAGATTCATCTAACCTGCTGATGGGGTATTCCTGGGGAACAAATTTTATTAATTTAAATAATAGTCTCAGAAGCCGTGAATGGAGATGAATAAACTTCGAGGCTCTGGCTCATCCAAACACGTGCGTGCGGCTGAAGAAGTTGGATCTTACACAATACTTGCCTACAAGCACGGGTTGGTCCGTGCATGGGGAGATGATTTCTCTTACAGCATTATTATAAACTAGCTTTATCTAGACCAGTGTCCCCAACCTGCAGCTCTACAGCAGTTGCAATACTACAACACCTATGAGATGAGAGTTGTAGTTTTGCAACAGCCAGAGAGCATGGACCTAGACCGTGGGATCCCCAATTTAACCATGGGCTCAGATCCTACATGGCAGCACATATACTCCTATGTGTCTGCATTGTGAAGCTGCGAGGCACTAGAGAACCGCACCATGATGCTTAATACACAGCACAGGTTCCTACTTAACTTTTTCTAATTCTAGATGAGAGCCAGGGAAGTGTCCACAATGAGGAGATTACAGCCGGCACTGCTGTGTAGGATTAGTCACAGTATCTGTAGGAGCAGCAGGACTGATACCTCTAATGACATCGCTGGATTACCAGTCATATAATCCTGCCTGCAATAATCCAGGTTACAGGGCAGCTACCATCTAGACAAGACAAGTTACATTAGGATGACTGTCAAATTAATAGGCACTAAATGTCGCCCCCTAGAGGGGATGAAGACTGTCATCTTAGTAGGGGAGCATCATGTCACTTAGTAAAGGAAGTGTCCTAGTTCCCCTGCTTGGCACATCATAGGAAGCCATATACATGTATTTATTCCCACTACCATTTGCATTTTGGATTTATAGAATATTTAAGCTTCATCATCCCTGTAATTTATTTCTAGAGGATCAAAGGGAACGTGAACTGAGATCTGTACATAGCAAATGAAGGGGCAAAAAGACAAATCATTGCTACTGCTTCCTATGAATTGAGGGCAGTATTATAGTAGTTATATTCCTGTATATAGGAGCAGTATTATAGTGCTTATACTCTTGTATATAGGAGCAGTATTATAGTAGTTATACGAACTGGAGAGAATGGAACGGCTGCACATCCCATCTATGGCTGATACTAATGCCGCTAGGCCTATATTAAAAATCAACACCAGAGTGTCTGTATATGAATTGATCAAGCTGTATTGCCCCGTGTACCACCGCGCAGGTCCTCTGGTCCACACGGGTCCCTACGCTAACTCCACACCGTGTCGGTCAGCGACCGCCAATCCCGCAAAGCGTGCACGTGCAGGGAAGGGAGGCCATGGAACAGCCCTGCAACCCCAATGTCACAGGACCAGACCCAAAAAGCCCCACCAAAACCCGGCCTTATCCATACTTGTGGCGTTTGGGGGCAGCCTTCCCCGCCGGTGGTGCTGGCTGGGTTTTGGTGGGGCTTTTTGGGTCTGGTCCTGTGACATTGGGGTTGCAGGGCCGTTCCATAGCCTCCCCTCCCTGCATGTGCACGCTTTGTGGGGTTGGCGGTCGCTGACCGACACGGTGTGGAGTTAGCGTAGGGACCCGTGTGGACCAGAGGACCTGCGCGGTGGTATACGGGGCAATATGGCTTGATCAATTCATATACAGACACTCTGGTGTTGATTTTTAATATAGGCCTAGCGGCATTAGTATCAGCCATAGATGGGATGTGCAGCCGTTCCATTCTCTCCTGTTCGTGTATTATAGTAGTTATATTCCTGTATATAGGAGCAGTATTATAGTAGTTATATTCCTGTATATAGGAGCAGTATTATAGTAGTCATATCCCTGTATATAGGAGCAGTATTATAGTAGTTATATTCTTGTATATATAGGAGCAGTATTATAGTAGTTATATTCCTGTATATAGGAGATAGTATTATAGTAGTTATATTCCTGTATATAGGAGATAGTATTATAGTAGTTATATTCCTGTATATAGGAGCAGTATTATAGTAGTTATATCCCTGTATATAGGAGGTAGTATTAGTTATATTCCTGTGTATAGGGGGCAGTATTATAGTAGTTATATTCCTGTATATAGGGGGCAGTATTATAGTAGTATATTCCTGTGTATAGGGGCAGTATTATAGTAGTATATATATATATTTTTTTTTTTACAATATTTTATTGAAGTTATACAAAAATACAAAGTGATAGGAACAATCATATAATAAATATAACAAATTATTAAAACAAACAAGAAAGCAACCAATTATTGCTCTAACATATAATTGAAGTAATATTGTATCATACTATAGTAGTATATTTCTGTATATAGGGGGCAGTATTATAGTAGTATATTCCTGTATATAGGAGCAGTATTATAGTAGTTATATTCCTGTATATAGGAGCAGTATTATAGTAGTTATATTCCTGTATATAGGAGCAGTATTATAGTAGTAATATACGGACAAAAAGAGAAAATAGCGCTGCACCTCACACCTATGGCTGATACTAATGATTCTCAGCTACATTTAAAAACCAACTCCAGGATGTTTGTATATAATTTGATCAAACCATATTGCCCCATGTACCAGCATGCAGGTCTCCTGGCTCACATGGGTCCCTACACTAACTCACCACCGTGTCAGTCAGCGACCGCCATCCCCGCAAGGGGTGCACAAACAGGGAAGGGAGGCCATAGAATGGCCCTGAAATCCCACTGTCACAGGACCAATACCCAGAGGCCCCCGTAAATCCCCCGTGGAGAAAAAAAAAAAAAAAAAAGGTAGGCCAGTTATGAATGAGGGACTGGGTAACAAATACGGCTATTATTACAAAACAGGACAATGATTATTTTTTTTTCTACCTTAAAGTCTCTGGGGTTACAGAAACAGCAGGCAGGCTTTTACTTGAACTGAGTTTTAATTTTTTTCTTAAGAAACTATTTACAATTTTTTTTTTTTAATTTTACAAACAGCATAAAGTTCAATAAAACAAATAAACCTTCAGTTTTTGAAACTGAGCAAAAATCAATAAAACACGAATATAAAACCAGGAATAAATAACTGTCTGCACCTTACAGGTGTATTTTCTATGCAGAATAAAAAAAACAAAAAAAAAAAAAAAAAAAAAACAACCACCTAAAACTGGGGAATTTGGTGCAGTCATAACTCCAGCCGGA
This sequence comes from Dendropsophus ebraccatus, assembly GCF_027789765.1. NCBI lineage: Eukaryota > Metazoa > Chordata > Amphibia > Anura > Hylidae > Dendropsophus > Dendropsophus ebraccatus. The sequence goes on along the minus strand of NC_091468.1, from coordinate 12,854,761 downwards.
ACTGAGCCATCAAGGAGAGGTGATCGGAGGAGTTTGTCTCATTGGGAAGGCCATTGACGCTCCATAGAGCCTGCTCAGTGAGAAGTGACAACCGTCCGAGGAGCTGCAGCCCGTTACATGGGACATCGGAGCCTGAAAGGGAACCACAGAAATCTCTGCTTATTACCTTATGAATTAGACAAGTTGTGTATATACCGTCACAGACCAATATCTATGCTATTTCTGTTCTAGGAAAGATGGCGGCCAATGGCCCTTGTGCTACCAGCGGATTTGGGATGATTGGAGCGCACTTCATATTTAGATTGGGACACACAAAGGGAACCAATCTGCCCAATCGGTAAACAACTCCTGCAGCATGTACCGGCTGTGGCTGCAGCAGGAGCTTTATACCCGAAAAAAAGCACTTTAATCCCCCGAGCGCATGACAGGCAGCGGCGGGGAGGTAGTCATCTGGGCGTCTCCCTGCCTGTATCTAGTCACCGCACCGACAGGTCTTTTACTGGCCTCTCTGCCTGTCAATCATCCCTTAGAGGGCACTGACAGGCAGAGCACGCTGACTAGATACGGGCGGGGAGCGGCCCAGATGACTACTTCCCCGCTGCTGCCGCCTGTCACGCACCCGGGGGATTAAAGTCCTTTCTTTTCGGGTATACAGCTACTGCTGCAGCCATGGCCGGTACGTGCCTCGCTGCTGCAGGAGCTGTATACAGAAGTTCAGGGAACCATATCAGCCCGATTGGTTCCCTTTAATATGCACAAAACCTAAATTATAAAATGAAAATAACACATGCTGTTATAGCCACAACCCTATAGTAGTTCCCCAAATTGATTGTAAAAATGCCATGCGTCAATTTGCATCTGCGAGAAAAGTTACAACATATAACATTTTGTAAGAAAAGAAAAAAAAAAATAAAAATAAAAATAAATAAATAAAAATTATATATATATTATATATATATATATATATATATATATATATATATATATATATATATATATATATAATGTTACTACTGTTCAAAAGTTTGGGGTCACCCAAACAATTGTGTTTTCCATGAAAAGTCACACTTCACCACCATACGTTGTGAAATGAATAGAAAATAGAGTCAAGACATTGACAAGGTTAGAAATAATGATTTGTATGTGAAATAACATTGTTCTTACATCACACTTTGCTTTCGTCATAGAATCCTCCTTTTGCAGCAATTCCAGCATTGCACACCTTTGGCATTCTAGCTATTAATCTGTTGAGGTAAGCTGGAGAAATTGCCCCCCACGCTTCTAGAAGCAGCTCCCACAAGTTGGATTGGTTGGATGGGCACTTCTGGCGTACCATACGGTCAAGCTGCTCCCACAACAGCTCAATGGGGTTCAGATCTGGTGACTGCGCTGGCCACTCCATTACCTATGATAGAATACCAGCTGCTGCTTCTGCTGGAAATAGTTCTTGCACAATTTGGAGGTGTGTTTAGGGTCATTGTCCTGTTGTAGGATGAAATTGGCTCCAACCAAGCGCTGCCCACTGGGTATGGCATGGCGGTGCAGAGTGATAGCCTTCCTTATTCAGAATCCCTTTTACCTTGTACAAATCTCCCACCTTACCAGCACCAAAGCAACCCCAGACCATCACATGACCTACACCATGCTTAAAGAAGCAGTTCACTTTTTGTTTTTCAGCCCCCCGGGTAGCTGCTGTCATGTATACTTACAGAAGATGATCCGTGTCCCGTTCCCGTCTGTCAGTTCCCGTCCCACAGTGCCGTTCATATCGGGCATGCTCACTTCCGCCGGCGCTGTGACTCCTCTTCTCTGCCTTGTAATTTGAACGCCGGAAGTCATGCGCTTCCATAGCAAATGCATGGAAGAGAGTGACTTCCGGTGTATAATCACTGGTCAGAGAAGAGGAGTCATAGCGCCGGCGGAAGTGCGCGCGCCCGATTTCAACGGCACCGCGGGACGGGAACGGGACACAGATCATCTTCTGTAAGTATACATGACAGCAGCTACCCGGGGGGCCGAAATAAAAAAGTGAACTGCTTCTTTACCAGATGGCGTCAGGCATTCTTCCAGCATCTCTTCATTTCTTCTGCGTCTCACAAATGTTCTTTTTTGTGATCCAAACACCTCAAACTTGGATTCATCCGTCCACAACACTATTTTCCAGTCTTCCTCTGTCCAATGTCTGTGTTCTTTTGCCCATCTTAATCTTTTTCTTTTATTGGCCAGTCTCAGATATGGCTTTTTCTTTGCCACTCTGCCCTGAAGCCCAAAATCCTGCAGCCGCCTCTTCACTGTAGATGTTGACACTGGTGTTTTGCGGGTACTATTTAATGAAGATGCCAGTTGGGAACCTGTGAGGCGTCTGTTTCTCAAACTAGAGACTCTAATGTGCTTATCTTCTTGCTTAGTTGTGCAACGCGGCCTCCCACTTCTTTTTCTACTCTGGTTAGAGCCTGTTTGTGCTGTCCTCTGAAGGGAGTAGTACCATTAGAACAATGGAGTGATAGTTGCTGGAAATGGGCCTCTATACACCTATGTAGATATTGCACCAAAAAACAGACATTTGCAGCTAGAATAGTCATTTACCACATTAGCAATGTAAAGAGTGTATTTGTTTAAAGTTAGGACTAGTTTAACGTTATCTTCATTGAAAAGTACAGTGCTTTTCCTTCAAAAACAAAGGACATTTCATTGTGACCCCAAACTTTTCAACGGTAGTGTGTGTGTGTGTGTGTGTGTGTGTGTGTGTATATATATATATTACACACACACACACACACACACACACACACACACACACACACTATATATATCCTATTTTTCATGTTGTACAGTCTTAGATGCACAGGACCACCTCAAAATAAAAGTGCAAAGTTCATACATGCAATTTCTCTTCAGAGACCAAAGACAAAACAAAACTATATCTATATCCTACACTATAAATCTCTTAAAATAAATTAGTTATAATAAAATATGTAAATAATACACGCACCAGAAAACTCTCACTTTGTACTTAGGGAGATGGATACCAACAGGTATAGAAATGTCACATGTGGTCTTAGCGCCATCTAGTGTTGGGTTATGGAATTAAAAGATCTTGGTTGATAGAGATTAGAATTAGAGATGAGAGAACCGGGTTCGGGTTCGAGTAGATCCGAACCCGAACGTTCGGTATTTGATTAGCTGGGGCTGCTGAACTTGGATAAAGCTCTAAGGTTGTCTGGAAAACATGGATACAGCCAATGACTATATCCATGATTTCCACATAGCCTTAGGGCTTTATCCAACTTCAGCAGCCACCGCTAATCAAATACCGAAAGTTCGGGTTCGGATGGACTCGAGCATGCTCGAGGTTCGCTCATCTCTAATTAGAATCCATTTCTCAGTTTTCATTTTCTTTTGTAGACAGGTTGTAATAACTTAACCCAGATACTGTGCCCAGTAGGGCTCACATTCTAAATTTCCAATTAACCTATGTGTGTGTTTTTTTTCCCCCCTTTTGAAGTAGGAAACCAATGCAAACACAGGAAGAACACATAATCTCCTTGCAGATGTCCTTAATGGGTGGTGAACCCCAGTGCAGCATGGCAACAGTGCTAACCATAGAGTCACCGTGCTGCAATAGATGTCCAACTTCTGCCACCTCTGCTAGTCAGCTCTATGGAGGTCATAGTGCTTGAATGAGTGCTGCAGCATCTTCAGACCTACCAGTGTTCATACCAATGTTGCCTTAGTATTAGAAGTGGTGCAAGGTGCTGCTTTCTTGTCCCATTTAAGTAGATGGGGCAACGCTGCAGTACCATGCACAGGTGTGGGCGCTGCTAGGCATGGAAAAGGCTGCGGCATGAGCACCATGGCCCCTTCAGACAACTGAATTGCAAAGGCTCTGGAAGTCGGACCCCTGCAGATTGTATAACAATAGCTTTATCCTGAAGATAGACCATCTATTGTTACCGGCTTGAACCAAATGACGTAATTCCAAGCTTTATAGTATATTTTACCTTAGCTCTCACAGATCGTGCTGCATTTAGACTACATCTCCCATAATGAAGAATGAGCAGGACAGAACCAGCAGAGGGCTGGAGGAGATAGGAGTATTAGACACAAGGAGTCAGCTGTACCTGGGATACGACTGCACCTACCTGCCTGCCTGAAGACATCATGGTTTGCAGCAGAGTAGAAGATGTAATCCACAGTGATGGCGGACTTGGAGTGACAGGTTGTGATCTCAGGCATGCCAGTGTCAGGGAAGTAATGGGAGTATACAGAGGACAGGCTGAAGTGATGCCGCAAACTGGGTTCCACCCTGTTCATACCGGAAGGAAAAGCAAGTTTATTAAAAGGTTGATACTCTGACATGGCAAAATTCCTCTTCATTTTGGGACAGCATTCCCCCTCCTATGGCCATCCTTATGCCCCCACCTACCAAATAAATGTTTGTAAAAAGAACAAAAAAAGAAATACAACTCTAGGATCTGACTACACAGGGTAGGTTTGTAGTCTGTTACTATGGAGACACATAGCTGTCTCTATATTTGGTAGAGGACAAGTGTTGATGCTGGATAGAAAAACGCACAATCCTTGCGGACTACTCCTCCAGTGGGAATCTTCTTTCCAAAACCAGCATACCTTCTATCAGATTCCACTGACGGCTCCTTTGTCTTCTCACTGGTTTGTTCTTCCAATCTCCTCTCTGACAAATAAAAGATATTACATTTTACATTTCTAGTGATAACTGCAAACACATAGCACAACAAGGAGAACATTTGTTCATTACCCATGTTTACCCTGCAGGGTATAGCACCCATCTGGCTTCCTGTCTGAATAGCCATTATTCCATATTTATGGTCACAGAACAATTGGCTATTAAAACACATATCACCTTATAAGGCTGGGTTCACACTGCGTTTTTAAAATCAGTTTTGTGCAAAGAACGGATGAAAAACTGATGCATTTGTGTGCATCCATTTTCCCACTGATTCCATTATAATAATAATAATAATAAAAAAAAAAGCAAAAGTGCGTTTTGATGCATTTTTTTTCAATAAAAAAAAAAAAAAAAAAAATGGATACACCTCATTCACATGTTCAGTAATTTTCTTGGCTTTAAAACCTTCCTCTAATTTTTCACCGTGAAAAATCACGGAGTCTCTGTTTCCGTTAAATGTGAATAGTACAAGTTTGCATAGATGTGTTCTGTGTTTTTTACGGATGCCACGGATGTGGATCCCATAAACTTCTATTTATAATCTGTACGACAATCACAATCCGCACTAGAGCATTTTTTTTTTTTTTTTAACGGAACAGATTTCAGATCAAAATTAACATGGACTGTGTGAATATCCCAATAGAAATCAATGTGCTCTTTTTGAACAGTGGTTACAGATCCGCAATTTGGCTGCATTCACACATCCTGTAAAATTGTCCATGGTGGCGGAATGCAGCCAGTCACATGATCTGTGCCGTGACCCGCGAAAAAAAAAAAAAGAAATAGGACATGTCCTAGAGTCACAGTCACAGGATCGCGGCACAGTTCTGAGGACTCTACTTATCGCATCAGCAGGTTAAGGTGAAGTTATCTACATACTTAAAGTGTCACTGCTGTTTAATTTTTTTGCATAAATCAATAGTATAGGCGATTTTAAGAAACTTTGTAATTGGGTTTATTAGCCTAAAAATGCATTTTTATCATGAAAAAAACACTTTGAAGCTCTCCCCCCTGTCTTTATGGCTTGCTTATGGAGAGGGGAGGGGTGGAGAGAAATGAGGCACCAAAACAAGACAACAAAGAGTTAATCTACAGTTAATCACCTGGCTATCTCCTCTGACAGTCTCTCAGACCTCTGAATACCGCTGTCACCCACCTACACGTTGTGTAATCCTTTGTTCTCTGCTGCCGACTAACTCCCTCCTCCCCTCTCCATAGAACAGACAGGGTTGTGTCTGATGCAACAAGTCACAATTTCCTGATATTTTGCAGTGAACAGAAAAGAGAAGGGGGGGGGGGGGGGTAAGACATGGGAAAAGGCTTTTTAAATGCAGATAAAAAGGCATATTTGCCTAATAAACCCAATTTTCTTCTTGCCATCTTCAGGATAAAATGGTGAATTTGTGATGGGGACAAAAGTATAATCACTTCTATAAACCACCCATGTGCGTCATCGATCACATTGTACCTGACTGCTCCTGATCCTTTTCCAGTTGGTCATACACGCATTTCTGGCTGATGCCCAGGCTATTCGGCCATATTGGAATAGACAAAATCCTTTGACCTCTGGGGTACGTCTCTTGGCCCGATACCTAAAGAAAAGAATTATATATGCCTAAACGGATGCCATCACATGTGTTAGAGACAAGTCAACTGTTTCTGATCAGTCAGGGTGGTCTATACAGGTAGATGGAGGTACTTAAAGTGATCGTCACCCCCCTTACTCTATTTGCAGTTCTCCGCACCAGCCACAAGCTTAGATGCTGCACATTTGATATATACTTGTATAACACTTGTCTGTATCTTTCTGTATCTTTCTGCTCTAAAACCGATACATTTCATCAGTGGACGGGGCTTCATGTTAGTTGGGCCCTCTCCCCAGCCAGGACATGGGACCCCTACTGCTCTGAAGCCCCGCCCAGCTGACACTTAAGTTATGAAATGAAACAAGAGTAAAGGGGGCGACGTGGATGTGGTTGTTTTGATTAACCCCCTCCCCAGCCATAGTGAAAAGAGCCCTCCTGTCAGGAATACCTCTTTAGGGTGCCTTCACACCTACTGGATCCGCAGCGGATCTCACTTCTGCGGATTCGAAACGAGAACCGTTGCGGATCCGGTATCAATTCACCCCTATGATAGCACATATCCGCAGCGGGATTAACATCCCGCTGTGAATATGTGCTTTAACTCCCTGGTGCCCGCAGCCCCGCCGTCGCATCCCGGCCACATCCCCCCCCCCCCCCCCCCCCCCATCAGCCCACTGCCGCCTGCATCCCGCCGCCGAGAGCATACAGTACCTGCTCGGCGACGCGGCTGCAGTGAGGCTGATCTGAGCGGGACCGGAGCCGGGAGCCTCACTGCAGCCGCGCCACAGAGCAGGTAATGTATGCTCGCGGCGGCGGGCCAGAGATGGGGGGTTGGGGAGATGTTAATCCCGCTGCGAATGTGCGCTATCATAGGGGTGAATTGATACCGATATAAGGTTAGGTGGCCATAAAGGACATAATATCAGACTCTTACCCTTCCAATGGACAATCCCCCATATTGAAGTGCCCCTTCTTTTATAAATTGATGAAGTGGAGACCCCGGCACAGAGTTGAAGTCTCCGCATAAGATGATGGGGCAGAAGTGCCCCTCCCGTATCTGTGCGATCTCTGTAATCTCCGCCAGGAGGATGGCCAGCTGGGTGAGCTTGATGTCTCCTCTCTTGGGGTTGTACAGCAGATGGGTGTTTGCCACGCAGATCTTCGGGACGTCTCTTCCTTCCGTTTTCGGCTGTAACGTCAGCACCAAGCCGACGTTATCTCGGTCTAGGAGGGCGATGTTGGGTCTGAAATATTCCACAGGTTTCACTCGCTTCAGGGTAAATTTGTTGGATTTGAAGCAAGTTGCACAACCGTCGGGTTTACTGCCAGTGCGAGACTTGTATACACAGATGTATCCTGGGAAGACAGGGAAAGAACAAATGTAACAATGGCCGTATATACAGAGCACTACCTAACACAGAGCCATAATAATAAAACCACTGATGGGGAGAGAAGAACATGGAGTATCTGCTGACAATGATGCCTGTCAGGGGGTAGGATATAGTAAAGATATAATAGTGCAGTATAGGATATTATTAGAGAATCCTATAGAGGTTTTTGTGTATGCCTGTGACGGGACCTGGGTTGTCTGCCTTCATGATTCCAATTTCAAAACTACATCTAAGTGCTGTAAGTCATGGGTGTCAAACTCAGGCCCTCCAGCAATTACAAAACTACAACTCCCATCAAGCATGGGCAGCCAAAGCTAAAGCTTTGGCTGTCCAGGCATGATGGGAATTGTAGTTCTGCAACAGCTGGAGAGTCTGAGTTTGACACCTCTGCTGTAAGTGATGGATAAAGTTCTGTCCCCTTACACCATTGATTGGAAACCTTCGGCCCTCCAGCTGTTGCAAAACTACAACTCCCATCATCCAGGCCAGGCATGATGGGAGCTGTAGTTTTGCAACAGCTGGAGGGCCGAAGGTTCCCCATCCTTGCCTTACACTATTACCAACACCTGCTGGAAGGGATCAGATAGCTGATGCTGTAATCCTGTAGTTCACATGAAGTCACCTGACACAAGGCAAACTACTTCCTGTTACATCAAATAAAAACTTAAGCAATTCTCTGGAAGTTTGAGTGGTGGTCACATGACCTTGCGGCAGTAGTGGAGTGTATGGATGCAGCAGAGCAGGGATGGAACGTGTGTGTGTGTTTCGTCGAATATATGTGCAATGCATAGGCAACCCCCCCACCTTCAGTGGAAGCAAGAAAAATAGATGCAGGTGTAAACATGGGGCGACTTTGGCAAGGGTGCGGATGACTGGGTCACAGCATCCCTAAATTGACAAGTCTTGTGAAGTGTTCCTTTTATGTAGTTGTTAGTGGCTACCAAGTAGACCTGAAGAAGATAACCAGTACAGGTGAGCATTACCGGTGGCTGCAGATGTTTGATGCAGCCCTTAGGAGTCCTGGAAAACATGGATCCTAAGGCTGCATCAAGCTTCTGCAGCTACCAGTAACAAGTTCAGGATCATTGGCGCTCAATGCTCACTCAGTGAAGGCTAACCAGTCTGCACTGATCCCATATAAAGGTGTTGCATGCTGGGTATAATAAGATTGTACAGGGCACAGCTTGCTGTATATGGGGCTTTGTAGGAGCAGACTGGTCAGAGCGCCCATGCTGACCACTGCTAAAACCCCCTACAATGGGCACAAGAGCATCAGAACTGGAGCAATGGAAGAAGGTGCCTGGTTTGATGGGTCACGTTCTCCATCATGTGGACGTCCGGTGTGTGTGTGTGTCACTTACCTGGGGAAAAGATGGCACCAGGATGACAAGACGGCAAGGGCAGTGTGATAGGCAATGTTTTCTAACAAATATATTGAGTAATTGCCATACCATGCTCTATCATTAGATTACATGAACTAGTGGTAATATGTACTAACACTTAGTTTTTGCATTAGAAGCATACAAAGAGTTGTTGGGGGTGCAAACAGTTGTCTGCTTTTTTCTCCAGGAACAGCGCCAATCTTGTCCATAAGCGTGTCTGGTACAGCAACCTTCGGGTATATCGAGCTTAGCCGCTATACCAAACCAGGCCTGTGGCCAAATGTGGCGCCCTTTCCTGGGGAAGTAAAAAGCAGACCACCCTCCCTTATCTATTTGTTGTCAGCCATGTTGTATTGCATCAGTTTCACATTGTACAGATACACTGCAACAAACGCAAAACACAAATGAACTAAAAACAAGAACAGGATTGCTGCATACCAAGGGCTTCCAAACTGGGCTTGAGCTGTCCGTGGTAGTGATCTTCTTGTACTTCTTGTAAACAAAGAATCTAAAACAGAAGAAGCTTTACAGGTGGAGGCCGCACAATGTGCACAGGCTTTATAGGGGGTGGCGTGGCATGACAGCTTGCAGCTTATGTTCATAGACTGAGGTAATGGCTGCTATAGATATGTATTCTCAGAGCTCTGGACTGACAAGCATCAAATCCTAAGAGTCCTTTTACATGGACAGACATGGGGCCATACAAGGATGCAAATGAGTGATGCCTGGCAGTGAGATTGGCGCTAGTTTGCAGCACAATCAAGTGGTTGGGACGCAGAACCAATCCTTGTATCATTCGTGCGGCCAAGGAAGCGGATGTACAGATATGTATAGGTTCATGCTGTCAGTTTCCAGATCACAAGCAGTGTATACATACCCATCCTACTCTCTGGTCAGCGGCTGTATCTTCAGGCCACCTCCAGCTGTCAATTATTCTGGAGGAGGCAGCCGCAGTGCAGAAGTATGTACTGCTGTGTGATCCGGAAACTGCCAGCACAGACACATGCATATCCATGCCACCAGTTTCCCTTTTCTGTTGGCTGCACATATTCTGTTTACACAGGGAGATGTGTGGTAGACAGTCATACATTTTAAAGCAGTGCATTTTACCGCTCCTCGGCTGATCACGGCCACTTTTACACAAGCAGATTATCGTCCGAAGGAGCATTTCTACCGATGCTCTTGGCCGATAGTCCGCCTGTGTAAGAGGCCCTCCAGGGAGACCTCTGTTATAGCTCCTTTATGCCACTATACCCTCACATACTGACCCCCACTGATCAGTGTTTTATCCGCTATCCTATAGATAGAGGACAAGCTGAGGTGGGACTACTCCTTTAATGTTACACTAAGCCAGTCTGCAAAACTACAATTAAAGCTGGCAGTAGTCCGGGCATGCTGGGAGCTGTAATTGTGAAAGTTCTTGAGATTGGAGTAATAACCTTACTGTTACACCTTGGGGGAGATTTATCAAACTGGTGTAAAAGTCGCCCCTAGCAACCAATCACATTCCACTATTCATTTTCCAAAAAATCTGTGAGAAAAGAAAAGTGGAATCTGATTGGTTGCTAGGGGCAACTGAGCCAGTTTCACTTTACACCATGTTTGATAAACCTCCCCCCCTTGTCTGTATCCCATGGCAATGAGCAGAATTATGAAAACTGCTCTGAATATGGGGAACCACCTCAGTTAAGTATCTATAGTTATATGTAGACTATGTAAAGCATTATTGTTATAAAAACATTTGACACATCATACAAACATGAAAACTATTAAACAGTCAGGGTCTCAGTGCTGACACCCCACGGCCTCTGGATATGTCAGGAGGAGCGTGCAGTTGCGCACTTTACTTCCCAGCTCGGTGATTAATCTTTCTCACTGCAGGAGTCAGACTCATGGACTTACAGCATGTTACCTTTCTGTAGATATACAGGCAGCTCTACTTAAAAGGAGTAGTCTGGTGCTGTAAAGTTTGTTTTGAAAAGGCAGAGACGGCATGGAAAAGAATAAGCCATCACTACTCATCTCTCCCCATGCCTCTCCAGTGCTGGATTGCCGCTCCAAGATCTCTTCTCTACCGTCATCATGACCGGTTGTTGGACTGGCCGCTCAGGGAGTCAGTGACCGGGGCGGGACACCACGGCAGTCACTGATTGGCTGGGCTGCCTGTCCATCAGCCAAGTTGGCATTTTCCCCTGCATTGTGACCTCATCACAACTTGCGGGGAAAATGCCTTCTGGTAAGGGTCTTGGGGCTGGTCACATGTTGCATGGCGGGCACGGGGAGAAGCAATATTATGTTCAGCCCTGTTGGCTGTGAAGTATTTAGAATGGCCAGACGTCTCCTCTAAATTCAACACTTAAAATAAATGAGACTATACACTATTGTAAGGATCTACAGAGGAGATGCCCAGCAATCTGTTGTAACCTGTGGCGGAACTCAGAAGCAAGTAGCCAACGTTCAAGTTCGGACCGGCATTTGACTTGCACTGCCAGTAGAAGTTGTACGCAGCCCTAATGAGCCCTGGAAAACATTGATACAGCCATAGGCCATAGCTGAATCCATGTTTTCTTGGCAGCCCTAGAAAGCCCATACATACGTTATGTCCCTCCTTGGAGGCTAGTATGTTAAAGGGTACCGGTCATTAAAAATAACTTCTGACAGGTCTTTGCAGGTCACATGTTATTGATCACAATGGGTCTTAGCTACGAAGATAAAACTAGGCAGAGAGCTCGGCAGCAGCGCCATCTACTCCCCAGACAATTGTGACAGTGTAGCCTCATAGACAATCAGGAGACACGGCCAGGGAATGGATGGTGCTGATGCTCTTGCTTATCTCGCTCTCTCACTGGCTATATCTTCTGATCGGTGGGGGTCTCTGCTGAGACTGACTGTGATCAATAACTTGACAAATCAAAATCTATTTTTAATGACAGTGAATCTTTACTAGAAGAAGGTTCTGAACTATTCTATCATCTCATCTGAAAATTGATTTACTATAGCGGATATCCCCTATAGAAGGTAAAGGTCCTCTTACTTACATCAGCATTCATTTCTTGCAACTCTCGTAGGATGTTAGGCAGTCGGTAATTCCAGAATAAGTATGGCCGCCGGCAGTGACTGTACAGACTGGAGTTGTCTTCCAGAAGGTCTTGGGATAAGATGTTATAAGACATCACTGTGAAGTCAAACTTCTCTCTACTAGATCGTTGCTGGTAAAGGTGACTGAAGTCCTCCCATTTTCTCTGCACTTCAGCTGCTAATTAGAAAAATTCAGGTCAGTATCAGTAGGATGGTGATCCACAATGACCACATCTATATAAATAACCCCTCTCTTTAGTTAAAGGATGGGGAGCTTGTGGCCCTCCAGCTGTTGCAAAACTACAATTCCACCATACTTGCACAATAAAGGCCCAAAAGCTTTGGCTGTCCAGGCATGATGGGAATTGTAGTTTTGCAACAGCTGGAGAGCAGAAGGTTCCCCATCCCTGCTTTATTCATTCACATAGTACAGAATCAGAATCTTCCGTTCCTATGTATAAAGATTTCTTAGAGACAACTCCTGTTATGTCCTGTTATGTCACCCAGCAAAGAGTTAGGGTTTGGGGTGATGATTAGGGTCTGGATCCCATGGGTCTGGATTTGGGGTGATGAGGTGGGCTGGATCCCATGACCAGCTGCTAGCAATGCATAGGATATGCTATACTATATTCCATAGTTACCTATAAAGGTGAACGGGCAACCATTTATGTCAACACTCTGCAATGACTGTAAGGGGGGGGGGGGCTGGGGGAAGAGGTTTATGAAGACTGGCGTACACTGGTCTTATATTAGGCTGCGCCCCCTTTTCCCCGACAGGATTCACTAAGAGGCGCACGCCTCTTAGTGAATCCGGCCGGCCGGGGCCCAAACCTGCAACTGGCGTACGAAATCTACATCTGCTTCCAAGCAGGTGTAGATTTGGATCATGATTTACGCCTGCGAGCAGGTGTAAATCGTGACAAATGAGGCACGGGAGGAAGCCACGCCTCCTCCCAGCCTTGTCACAGGCCCCAAGCTCCCCCCCCCCCCCAAGCTGTGACATTCAAATGCTTTAAAGTCTACCTGACCTTTAATGTGATATTGTCAACCCCCCACCCCTTTCTCTAAAAGCGGTTCTCAGCACCATCCAGAAGCTTACATGCTGCACATTTCATATCTACCTGTATAAACCATGTCTTTATTGTTCTATCATTGTTGGAGAGTGCCATCTGGGCGGGGCTTCATGACCATTGCGCCCCATCCTTCTGCCTCCATCTATGACATCATTAGAAGCGCTGGGGATCATCATGCTGGGAATCCCTGATGCATGTGTGGTCAGGCAGGGATGTTGCCGTTTCCTTAGATGATGGCATGATGGTTTTTGCCGACATGCCAGGAGCTTCCCATCATCTTCCTCCAGCACCTGCTGTATCATCCGTTTTGGAACTCTGGCTACCCCGCAACAAAATCGTTCAAGGCAGACGTAAGCGTGGGGCAGGGCAGCTGATGATACAGCATTGTCAGTGCATGACTGCGCCACCGAATCCCGGCGACATGATCCCCGACACTTCACTGCAGTAGGGAGCAGCCCATTCTAATAAAGTCATAGAGGGGGGTGGAGACTACGGCCCCAACACAGATAGGGCGCAACTGTTGTGAAGCACCACCCAGATGGTACTGTCCACCAATAATAAAGGGCAGTTTTTAAGACAACAAAGACATGGGGGGAGATTTATCAAACATGGTGTAAAGTGAGACTGGCCCAGTTGCCCCTAGCAACAAATCAGATTGCACCTTTCATTTTCCCAAGAGTAAGAAAGTGAGGTAAGAAAAGTGGAATCTGATTGGTTGCGACTGAGCCAGTCTAACTTTACACCATGTTTGATAAATCTCCCCCATGGTTTATACAGGTAGATCTCACCTGTGCAGCGTGTAGGCTTCTAAATGATGTTAAGAACAGTATATATGGAAAGGAAGGGGTTGACAATATCACTTTAAACAAACTTTGGATGGGCGGGGGGGTCCTTACCCTTAGCTCCCGGCTCTGGAACGGCAGGGACAAACACCTCCGGGGTCCCATGTATGGGTGGAACCCGAAAATCACTTGCCGGTGGATAAGACCTTTTTGTCCACGGTTTCCGCCTGTACTCATCGTCCTCCATACTCTTCTTTCTCTTTCTAATCGGTTCATCTCCCTTTGCGTCCATGTTGAAATGAGATCCGTGAAGCCACGATGACTGAGCTGGAAACCAAGGAAGAGTATGGCTGCTGGGCAGTGCCGGTCTCTGGGAACCAAAGTAATGAAAAGGCCTTGAGTAGTCCTGAGGGTGCCAGCTGTATGCTGGGTGGGGAGGAGACGGCTGGTAGTGTCCAGTCCACCAAGGGAATCTAAGGAAACTTCCACTTATGCAGAAGGGTCGTGAGTGACTGGCCTGGGCAAAACATCTGCCACCCACTGTCTGCAGATGACGGGGCAACATTGGATACCCTGGGGAAAGTAGAACAAGACTATAGTCATTACAGATCCCATCACTCAGCTTTCAAAAAACCCTGGATGGCAAATCTGTCTAGATACGTAATCTTATAGGAGAGAAAGGATCTACTGCCAATGATCTCATGGCTTCCTCCTTCTTCAATACACGGTGACACAATGCTCTGTAAGTTATTTTTGATGCCAGTGACTCTTTTACATGTTGCAGAACATAGAAGCTTTGTTTGGTCAGAGTGTGAGCGCTTCTTCCCCAGATCTGTGTGTGTGACCAGGATGGTCCATAGACCTACTTTAGGAGTCCATCTTGGTCACTGAGCTTGGAAAGAAAGCATAGAGGACACGCTGCTGCATTCTTCTAGTGGCTGGTTGAGGTTTGTACACTGAGGAGGGATCTACCAAGGCCGGGCGCCCCACACCAGACTAGGAGCCTCTCTTAATCAGACATATCCCAGGCTGCTGTTTGGCAATCGTTGGTGTAGATCTTCACCATAATTGATGACTGGGGTGCAAATAAGTAAGCCCCCGTAAAGTGTCACTGTCGTTTAATTTTTTTTTTTGCAGAAATAGTACAATAGTCCAAGCGATTTTAAGAGACTTTGTAATTAGGTTTATTAGCCACAGAATGCATTTTTATCATGAAAAAGCAGTTTGAACCTCTCCCCCCTGTCTTCATTGTTCTCTATGGAGAGGGGAGGGGTGGAGGGAGGACAACAAAGTTAATTTACAGCTACATCACCGGGCTATCTCCTCTGACAGTCAGCACTGACCTCTGAATGCCGGCTTTCACACAGGTCCCGCTGTGTAATCCTTTGTTCTCTGCTGCTGACTAATCTCCCTCCGTAGAACAGACAGGGGCACGTCTGATGCAACAAGACGAGATTTCCTGATAATGAGCAGTGAATGAGAGAGAGGAGGGGGGGGGGGACCTAGGGAAAGTCTTTTTGAATGCAGATAATGGCAAATTTGCCTAATAAACCCAATGGACTATTGATTTCTGCAAAAAAGAAAAAACTAAAACACAACGAAAAACAAACAAACAAAAAAAAAAAAAAAAACAACAGTGACACTTTAACCTTTGGATCCCATGACTGCTATAGTAATGCAAAACTACAACTCCCAGCATGCCCTGACAGTTTTGCAACAGCTGGGGTGCGCTATACAATGGCTAACAACAAGGAACAACAGACCTATAGTGAACATGCAAAACTACAACCCCCAACATGCTGGGAGCTACAAGTTAGGGAACTTTCTAGGGCAGAGGTAGGAAACCTTGGCAAACTACAACTCCCATCATGCCTGGGTAGGTAAAGCTTTAGCTTTGGCTGTCCAGGCATGATGGGAGTTGTAGTTTGGCAACAGCTGGAGGGCCGAGGTTCCCTCCCCCTGGTCTAGAGCCTGAAATGGCTGATAACAGGGAGCAATAGACTGTATACACACACAGACAGACTCTAAGGTTCAGTTATGGCTGCTAATTCCCTGACACTTGTATAGCATGCTGATAAGGGACATTAGAGGGGCCCTAGGGGCCCCCAGCACCTACCTGACTGTTACAACTCACAGTTTGTAGCTCCAGGTTGGCAGCTGCCCCCCCAGCCGCTCTCCATGTCACGGGGCAGTGCATGCTGGGAAGAACGCCGCTCGCCATTGGACGATCCGTTCTCGGCGCTGATTGGCTGAGCATCCGCGTAGCAAGACATTGTAATCACACGGCGCGCACGTGACGCCTAGCGTAAACTCTGAAAGCGATAATGCTGCTCACTCTATCGGCCAATCATAAGAGAGAACGCTTATCCAATCAGAACGGGCCTTACAGATGAAGCCGGCGGAAGTGCCCAACTGGTCTAGGCACCGTTTCTGATCTCTATGGTTATGCGGCTCATTGACCGGAAGCGGAAGTGATAGTCGAGGTGTGGCTTAGAGGGCTGTATGACAGTGGGGCAGGCTCTATGTTGTGTGTGTCCTGAGCTGTCTATAGGCTGTAGGCTATATAGGGCAATGGCTGCCTGAAGGTGGATCCTTACATGATGTGTACAGTGACTGTAGGCAGTGATATGTGAGTGAGTGCAGACTGTGACAGGGTCCTGCTGTGTGTGCTACGTAAATGGCTGCTGATCGGGGTGCTGATCCATTGATGGGCTCTCTCTGGGTGTAACTGGGACAGTATGATCTCTCAAAGAGACAGAGCAGGGGATCTGGCCCGATTCTATACAGTCACCGATCCCAGGAGACACCAGAAAGGGTTCACCATCTACAAAGTCACCGCCAGGGTAAGTCTACCAATACACTGCTCATTATACAGAAAGAAGTTCTGCAGCAGCTGAGGTGTATGATGAGGTTCTGCAGCAGCTGAGGTGTATGATGAGGTTCTGCAGCAGCTGAGGTGTATGATGAGGTTCTGCAGCAGCTGGGGTGTAGTATGAGGTTCTGCAGCAGCTGAGGTGTAGTATGAGGTTCTGCAGCAGCTGAGGAGTATGATGAGGTTCTGCAGCAGCTGAGGTGTATGATGAGGTTCTGCAGCAGCTGGGGTGTAGTATGAGGTTCTGCAGCAGCTGAGGTGTAGTATGAGGTTCTGCAGCAGCTGAGGAGTATGATGAGGTTCTGCAGCAGCTGAGGTGTATAATGAGGTTCTGCAGCAGCTGAGGTGTATAATGAGGTTCTGCAGCAGCTGAGGTGTATGATGAGGTTCTGCAGCAGCCGAGGTGTAGGATGAGGTTCTGCAGCAGCCGAGGTGTATGATGAGGTTCTGCAGCAGCTGAGGTGTATGATGAGGTTCTGCAGCAGCTGAGGTGTATGATGAGGTTCTGCAGCAGCTGAGGTGTATGATGAGGTTCTGCAGCAGCTGAGGTGTATGATGAGGTTCTGCAGCAGCTGAGGTGTATGATGAGGTTCTGCAGCAGCTGAGGTGTAGGATGAGGTTCTGCAGCAGCTGAGGTGTATGATGAGGTTCTGCAGCAGCTGAGGTGGAGGATGAGGTTCTGCAGCAGCTGAGGTGTATGATGAGGTTCTGCAGCAGCTGAGGTGTATGATGAGGTTCTGCAGCAGCTGAGGTGGAGGATGAGGTTCTGCAGCAGCTGAGGTGTATGATGAGGTTCTGCAGCAGCTGAGGTGTAGGATGAGGTTCTGCAGCAGCTGAGGTGTATGATGAGGTTCTGCAGCAGCTGAGGTGGAGGATGAGGTACCTTTTGATAATAAAAGGGTTCCCATTACTTGTCAGATAGTGAGGTACTTCATACAGTATCCTCCCCTGTCAGGCTGTTTTGCAGGAAGACATTCGCTTTGCCTTTGTAGCCTTTGTCACTGTTTAAAGGGAACCAATCAGGCCAAAAATAGCTGTGAAGCTGTTAAAGGGGAAGTCAGGCATTTTTTTCAAAAGAGCCGGGGAGGAGGTGGTTAAACGATACTACATGCACCTACCGCCCCGGCTTCAGTGCTGGGGCCTGCTGTCCTCCGGTTCCCGGTCACCCGGCCGCCTACTGGCTGAGCGGACCGGACACGTCACGACATGGTTCCCAGCTTATACCGGGAACTGGAGCGAGGACAGCGGACCCCAGCGCTGGAGCCAGGGAGGTAGGTGCATGTTGTTCTGTTCAGCCACCTCCTCCCTAGCTACACCGGACTTCTCCTTTACAGTGACTGTACCACCAGGCCTGGGCACGTTCCGCCTCGCCAAACTAGTCCACAAACCACAATAGACCCCCCCCCCACTCTCAGGATGGGTGGAGGTCACAGTAGTTGCACCCACTGCCATCAGCTACTCCTGATCTTGAAATAACACCTTTAACAGTCTCCAAAGAATATACTAATATAATACTTATTCGGTAATGACAAAGTACTAGTAGTCTGGTATTATTATACCAGTAGTTGGGTGGTATTATTATACCAGTAGTTGGGTGGTATTATTATACTAGTAGTTGGGTGGTATTTATTATACTAGTAGTTGGGTGGTATTATTATACTAGTGGTTGGGTGGTATTATTATATTAGTAGTTGGGTGGTATTATTATACCAGTAGTAGGTGGTATTATTATACTAGTAGTAGGTGGTATTATTATACTAGTGGTTGGGTGGTATTATACCAGTAGTTGGGTGGTATTATACAAGTAGTTGGGTGGTATTTATTATACTAGTAGTTGGGTGGTGTTATTATACTAGTAGTAGGTGGGATTATATTAGTAGTTGGGTGATATTATTATTGTATTATTATACCAGTAGTTTGGTGGTATTATTATACTAGTGGTTGGGTGGTATTATTTTACTAGTGGTTGGGTGGTATTATTATATTAGTAGTTGGGTGGTATTATTATACTAGTAGTAGGTGGTATTATTATACTAGTAGTTGGGTGGTATTATTATATTAGTAGTTGGGTGGTATTATTATACTAGTAGTAGGTGGTATTATTATACTAGTAGTAGGTGGTATTATTATACTAGTAGTTGGGTGGTATTATTATACTAGTGGGTGGGTGGTATTATTATACTAGTGGTTGGGTGGTATTATATTAGTAGTTGGGTGGTATTATATTAGTAGTTGGGTGGTATTATATTAGTGGTTGGGTGGTATTATTATACTAGTAGTAGGTGGTATTATATTAGTAGTTGGGTGGTATTATTATACCAGTAGTTGGGTGATATTATTATTATACTAGTAGTAGGTGGTATTATTATACTAGTAGTTGGGTGGTATTATATTAGTGGTTGGGTGGTATTATTATACTAGTAGTTGGGTGGTATTATTATTATACTAGTAGTAGGTGGTATTATTATACTAGTAGTTGGGTGGTATTATATTAGTGGTTGGGTGGTATTATTATACTAGTAGTTGGGTGGTATTATTATACTAGTAGTAGGTGGTATTATTATACTAGTAGTAGGTGGTATTATTATACTAGTAGTAGGTGGTATTATACTAGTAGTTGGGTGGTATTATTATACTAGTAGTTGGGTGGTATTATTATACTAGTAGTTGGGTGGTATTATTATATTAGTAGTTGGGTGGTATTATTATATTAGTAGTTGGGTGGTATTATTATACTAGTAGTTGGGTGGTATTATTATACTAGTAGTTGGGTGGTATTATTATATTAGTAGTTGGGTGGTATTATTATATTAGTAGTTGGGTGGTATTATTATATTAGTAGTTGGGTGGTATTATTATACTAGTGGTTGGGTGGTATTATTATACTAGTAGTAGGTGGTATTATTATACTAGTAGTAGGTGGTATTATTATACTAGTAGTAGGTGGTATTATTATACTAGTAGTAGGTGGTATTATTATACTAGTAGTTGGGTGGTATTATTATACTAGTAGTTGGGTGGTATTATTATATTAGTAGTTGGGTGGTATTATTATATTAGTAGTTGGGTGGTATTATTATACTAGTAGTTGGGTGGTATTATTATACTAGTAGTTGGGTGGTATTATTATACTAGTAGTTGGGTGGTATTATTATACTAGTGGTTGGGTGGTATTATTATATTAGTGGTTGGGTGGTATTATTATATTAGTAGTTGGGTGGTATTATTATATTAGTAGTTGGGTGGTATTATTATACTAGTAGTTGGATGGTATTATTATATTAGTAGTTGGATGGTATTATTATATTAGTAGTTGGGTGGTGTTATTTTATATGATGCAGTATCCCCAGCGCTGATAGCAGAACAGGGTCATAGCCCTTGTGTCCTGTCGATGGGACCACACTGTTGTCTCCCTTCCACATGGACCCCCACCGATGATGATAATGGGGGTCATGCCCCCTGGGTTGAATCGGGATGTGGTTGGGCCTGATGAGAAAGGTGGCCAAGCACTGAGTATCTGGAACTTTACCTGCAGTGATCAGCTGATCCTCAGGCCGGCTCATGTATATAATATATAATACAACCCGACTGGTGGAACTAGAATAACAGGACTGTAGTGTTGCTTTTGGCAGTGTCCAGTTTTAGCTTTAAAATTATATTCAGTCTAGACAATACTCTGTGAGCTTAAAACATCAATAGCAGCACAAATCTTTTTGACAGTTTGCTGTTTTGCTTACAGAGCATTGTCTACTCTGGATACAGCTGAGAGCAGGACTAGCTATGTACAATGTATCAGTCTGGAGTCCAGGCTATTCAGCTCACAGAGCATTGTCTACACTGGATACAGCCGAGGATAGTACTAGCTGTGTACAATGTATCAGTCTGGAGCTCACAGAGCATTGTCTACACTGGATACAGCTGAGAGCAGGACTAGCTATGTACAATGTATCCATCTGGAGTCCAGGCTATTCAGCTCACAGAGCATTGTCTACACTTAACACAGCTGAGAGCAGGACTAGCTATGTACAATGTATCAATCTGGAGTCCAGGCTATTCAGCTCACAGAGCATTGTCTACACTGGATACAGCTGAGAGCAGGACTAGCTATGTATCAGTCTGAAGTCCAGGCTGTAGAGCTCACAGAGCATTGTCTGCACTGGATACAGCCGAGGACAGGACTAGCTATGTACAATGTAACAGTCTGGGGTCCAGGCTGAAGAGCTCACAGAGCATTGTCTACACTGTATACAGCTGAGAGCAGGGCGAGCTATGTAGAATGTATCAGTCTGTGAGTTCACAGAGCATTGTTTACACTGGATACAACTGTATCACTTCTCAGCTGAGGACAGGCCTAGCTATGTACAGGTAAAGGGTTAATAGGATCTGTATGGAAGGAGAGACTATTACTCCTGTGATTTACTCCATGGAAACCAGGCAGTTTATTTTTCCCTTCTCCATAGTCGCCCATGAAGAAGAAGCGGAATATAAGGAGTGGAGAGGAGCCGCACCAACCCCTGGAGACAATGTTATGTCAGCTGCTCAGTATCAGAAGTCTCTGCATTGTGCCAAAGGGGTTGGATCTCTAGAAGGCAGCGACCAAGACCAACCCCTCATACATTACACTGGAATTCCCAACCTGTGTCTCTGCAGCTGCTGTACAACCACAACACCCAGCATGCCCTGACTGCTGGCGGCTGGGAGTTGTAGTTCTGCAGCCGCAGGAGAGACACAGGTTGGGAAATATTGCAATAATCTAAGTTTCAGAGAATGGTTGCCTGTAACCTGACGCCCGGCCTCCGCTCATGTTCTCTCCTTCTGCTTAATAAAATGGATGTCGGGGATGTCCCCCGGGAGGCGGCTGCGGCTCTGCTGACCTGACGTGACTCTGGCTCCATTGCAGATGGATGAATAGCAGTGGTGTGGTTGGGGGGGGGGGGGGTCGCACGCTCATCTAACTTGTCTGTGTATGTTGTGTGTTACAGTCGCCATACTCTCCCAGTATCACATCATTCACCTGGAAATCCTTATTCTGATATGTAATGCTGCGTTTACACGGAACAATTATCGTTTGAATCTTCGTAATAACGATCGCATTTGAGCGATAATCGGCTCGTGTTAAAACGGCAAACGATCAAGCGACGAGCGAGAAATCGTTCATTGTGATCTTTCAACATGTTCTCAAATCGTCTTTGGTTGTTCGCTAAACATTTGCAGATCTCTTCATGTAAAACGTCTTTCACAGATTCATCCTATGTGTGAGATGGGCTTAAGCGATCTTAAAACGATCACAATAACGATTTTTCTAACGATTTATTTGTCTAAACCAGGGATGGGGAACCTTCGGCCCTCCAGCGGTTGCAAAACTACAATTCCCATCATGCCTGGACAGCCAAAGCTTCGCTTTGGCTGTCCAGGCATGATGGGAATTGTAGTTTTGCAACCGCTGGAGGGCCGAAGGTTCCCCATCCCTGGTCTAAACACTGAACGTTATTAAAACCAAATTGTCGCTTCAATATTGTTAAATGATCGATTGGGCGAATTATCACTTTGTGTAAACGGACCATTAGTCCTGGCACTGATCAGCAGGATATTTCTGTGGCACACCAGGTGTATATAGTATACAGATCCCATCATATAATGCACACTCACTATCCCTATTCCTGCTGTGTTATCTGCTTCATCCCGGCTCTACCTTTTATTATTGTATCTAGGTGATGTGTCTTCTTGACGTTTTCAGGCTGCAGACTACTGTCAGTCCCATGATGCATCAGCAGAGCATGACATGGGCCCTAGTGCCTGCTGGGAGGACACTGTAATAATCCCTCTTTCTATGTCTAAATAAACTAGAAGACTATAAGTTTACAGTTGGGGGGATACCAGTCTGACTTTTTTTTTTTTTTGAGGGGTACTCCAGCAAAAACATGTTTTCACTCAAATCAACTGGTTCCAGTCTGACACAGTGCTCTCTGCTGCCACCTCTGTCCATGTCAGGAACTGTCCAGAGCAGTAGCAAATCCTCATAGAAAACCTCTCCTGCTCTCCAGACTAGAAAGAATACATCACTTCCTGCAGGACATACAGCAGCTGATAAGTACTGGAAGACTTGAGATTTTTTAATAGAGGTAAATTACAAATCTCTGGCACTTGTTGGCACCAGTTGATTTGAAAGGAAATTTCTTTGCTGGAGTATCGCTTTAAACACAGCCTGTCATTCTCCTGAATATATGGCGGTGATGGGGAATTGTTTTGGCACAGTTGGAGTCCGGAGGGCTGATTGTTCCCAATCCCTGCCCTATGGCTTAGTAAATACATGGGCCTCACTGTTATACGACAGGATTTCCAGGAATGATAAATAATCGGAGATCTCATTCTCTTTTCAGATTGTTTCCAGAAAGAATCCAGAAGATGTGCAGGAGGTAAGACTCAGGATGAACACTGTCAAAGAATATTGCCAAGACAATCCAGGGTGAAAAGGGTTAAAAGACCATGGCCACGGTGCGGGATTTTCAGCTCCATTCTATTGAGGTGAATGGAGCCGAGTTGTAATACCACACACAGCCTGAGGTCAGCGGTGGCGCGGTTTTTGGAAGAAAGTAAGGGGTAATTCACACGCCTTGTAATGCACGGATCCTACGGAGCATGAAGTTCCGCGAAGATCTGATACATGATATCGGGAGGTCTGCCAGTCCCGTACGCAGCATCGCGATTCGTAGGGTCCGTGGATTACTGAGTGTGTGGATAACCCCTAACTGTGTCTTTATGACCTTGGATAACCTCTTTAAAAGGGTCTTTTCTGGGACCTATTCTCAGGAGTGGCCACCAGTGTCATATTGGTGGAGGTTCACAGCCCTGGCCATTAGCTGAAGTGCTTGTGTTAGTAGTCACACTGCCATTCACTGGGTAGTGGCTGTACCTGGTATTGCAGCTTGTTTCATTCCGTTCCATACACATATGTTCTCTCCTCCCCTAGTCATGTAAGGTGCCTGGTGTGAACTCCTCATCCCCCACAATGCTTCACTGCAGGCCGTGCACTATAGAAACCAGCAGGTGGTGACTGGGAAATGGGAAGTCAGAAGTGAATAGAGTTCTATGTCTTTGGCTGCCCTTAGCCTGACAGGCACAGACAGCCCTTTGTGTGGGTGCAGTCCTGATGTAACCCTCTCCTGTCTTGGCCTTCAGATAGTGACTTGGAAGAGATACAGCGACTTTAAGAAGCTCCATCGGGATCTCTGGCAGATACATAAGAACCTCTTCAGGCAGACGGAGCTCTTCCCTCCTTTTGCTAAGGCGAAGCTGTTTGGTAAGTGGCTACAGGCCGGGACTTGTGGGGTAAGGAGGTGACTGTGTACAGTGTGGAGGCCGCACTCCGCTTTACACCCTTGTGTTCTCCTTCATTTTACCTGCCAGCCTTTCACTGTCTCCATCACCTATAGGCACCTAAAGGGGTTTTACCACCATAGACCCCCCCCCCCCAGTGATAAGGAACCCGCCACCCTCAAAGCACTGTAAAAACTACAACTCCCATCATGCCTGGACAGTCAAGGCATTATTGGAATTGAAGTTTAGCAACAGCTGGAGGGCTGCAGGTTCCCCATCCCAGGGGTATACACAGGATAGGGGGTAGAAGCCTGATCACAGGGGGTCCAACCACAGAGACTGCCCACCCCCTCCAGAACAAACCGCTGAATGCCTCTCCATTGACTCCATGACTCCTGTATGCCTCTCCATTCATTGTCTATGGGAGGGCTGAAGATAGTCTAGCAGTGTACCCCATAGCTTCTATATTGTGGGGGTCTGACCCCCACAATCATACACACTATCTATTTTTTGTATTATTTATAATTCAATTTACATTAAAAAAGGAACAAGGGAATACATAACATTTCCTGGTTCTTTCCCACCAGGTTAGAAACCTATATCATATACGTTGTAGTTCGTATACATTAAAAAGGAAGAAGAGGGGCCAAAGGATACATAACATGTCCTGATTATTTTACGTCAGATTTACATCGCAGAATAACACAGAGCTAAGAACTTATTATAGATAGTAGTTGCCTTTGTCTGTGCAAAATTGTTTATATCCTTTTGCCCTTATACCAATCGGTAAAATCGGTGAACGACTGTTTACACGGAATGATCTGCGAATTTTTTTACAAACAACGATTTTAGAACATGATGGTAGATCAAAATAAATGATTTCTCGCTCGTCACTTGATCGTTCACTGCGTTTACACGTACGAGTATCTTTCGAATTCGATCGTTATCGGGCAAAATCACACGATAATCGTTCCGTGTAAACGCAGCATTATACTCGGGATTTAATGATTCTTTGGAAACAACTATTTTGCCAACTTTCCTCTGTGAATGGACCAACAATGTCCTTTTCCCATTGTGCTCTGTGACCCCTTGAGATTAAGTCATATTTCTGTAATAACAATATTTTATATAACTTAGACATCAGATGCCTTACGCCTCTAATAACCAATATATTATGTATACCCTGATTATAGGTGACTTTAAACAAATCCCTACTGTGTGATGCTTCATACGCCTTTCTCAGTTGCCAGTACCTAATTTTGTGCGACCAATGTATACCTACGTCTTCTTGTAATGTGTCTATACTTTTAAGCTCCCCCCCCCCTAAGAAAAAATCACTAACCTTCACATACCCTCTTTTTTTCCAATAAGTTTGTGAATGTACTTTGGTGAATTCCTCAAAATTTTTATTATCCCAAATCTCTGTGATCTCTAAGCTATTTCCCACCTTGCATACTCTTTTAATCTGTTTCCAAACTTTACAAAATAAATTCCCAAACCAATCTTTAGTCATCGCTTTAGCCTTCAACCCTCCGGCTTCCAACTGTGCCAAGATATCCCTTCTCCTCCCCATAAAACATTCTTCATCCCACCATACGGCACTCTTATGCATTAATACATAATATCTATCTATGTATCTATGTATCTATCTATCTATCTATCTATCTATCTATCTATCTATCTATCTCCTATCTATCTATCTATCTATCTATCTATCTATCTATCTATCTATCTATCTATGTATCTATGTATCTATCTATGTATCTATCTATGTATCTATCTATGTATCTATCTATGTATCTATCTATGTATCTATCTATGTATCTATCTATGTATCTATCTATGTATCTATCTATGTATCTATCTATGTATCTATCTATGTATCTATCTATCTATCTATCTATCTGTCTGTCTGTCTGTCTGTCTGTCTGTCTGTCTGTCTATCTATCTGTCTATCTATCTATCGCCCTTTAAATAACAATTCTTCCCTGTGTTGTTCCCCTTTTAGAGCCCTATCCGGACGATTATCGTTCCGTGTAGTAAATACAGCGATCAGCCGATGACAGCGATCAATGATATAGGTCTGGACCTATAATTGTCGGGCACCGACCGCATATCGCTACGCGCAATAGTGGTGCACGGCTGACGATTTGCAAAGTGCATACATTACCTATCCATGGTCCAGGGCTCCTCCTGCTCTCTGCTTCTCCCCGAGTCCCGCGGGCTGCAGCTTCAGAGTGGTCTGTCTCAGCTGACAGGCCACTCAGCCAATCACAGGCTGTGACCGCTGCGGACATTGATTGGCTGAGCGGCCTGTCAGCTAAGACAGACCACTCTGAAGCTGCAGCGCGCGGGACTGGGGGGAAGCAGAGCGCAAGAGAAGCCCTGGACCATGGATAGTTAATGTATGCAGTTTATGCAAGGGCTGCAAGGACATTGGTAACGATGTCCATGCAGCTCTTGTTAAACGATTATCGGGCCGAGTAATAGCCCCAGTAGATCTAGCAGATCGGTGCTCGTTTACAATTATTATCGGGCCATGTAATAACACCCTTAGGGCCCTATTCCACCGGACGATTATCGTTCGCATAATCGTTAATCGTTAACGATCTCAAACGACCGCTATTGCGAAAGACCTGAAAACGTTCACTCATTTCCATGGAACGATAATCGTTACTTATGATCGTATTTGCGATCGTTTTTTTCTTCGATATTTCTTCGCAATTGCGTTTGTATCTACTGCGAACGATCGAACGATGTCTTATTCAATGCGAACGATTTGCGAACGAGCAACGATAAAAATAGGTCCAGGTCTTATAAAGCGGTCAACGATTTCTCGTGCGGTCGTTAATCGTTAACTGCATTTCAACCAAACAATTATCGTTTAGATTCGAACGATTTAACGATAATCTGAACGATAATAGTCCGGTTGGAATAGGACCCTTACTCCTCTTGGTAATAAATTGATGAGCTGATAGCTGATATGTTACTGCCCCTCTTGTTACTGTCTCCATGTACATAGTCTGTATACAGTCTGATATTGTCGGCACCGTGTGGACAGTGTCCTCCTTTGTACGGACATGAACCATTAAAAAAGGTGGAGGGTAATATCCTGATCAGATACAATGGTGATCAGTTCTCAGCTGATCACTTCTGCTCTGTTATTTATTGATCAGTGTTCTTCTCAGCATCCAGACCCTCTTTTCTCCACAGTCGTAAATTTTCCCTACAGACTGACCTTATACAGATTTCTAATTTACTCTGCAGTTGTCCTGTGAGGTACAATGTAGCATCACTCTGCACTAATGTTATATTCATCCATCCTTGGCCTCGTTAGCTCTGTAGTTGTAGTGCAGGACTCCCCCTGGTGGCCTTCTGTGGTAAATCATTCATTTATATGAGGGAAAAAAAAAACGAAAAATCTTTTTTTTGCAGCAATTTACAGTAATAGCAAAGCAAAGTCTTGCCTAAATGCTACATAAAATTCTGAACCATAACTAAATGTGGACTGAATATTAAAGGGGCTATCCATGATGAGAAACACATGGCAGCTTTTTTTCCAAAAACAGCGCCACCCCCTGTTCTCAGGCTATTTGTGATATTACAACTCTGCTCCATTCACATAATTGAAGCTGAGCTGCAGTACCATACACAACCTGAGGGCAAGAGTGGTGCTGTTCTTGGAAGAAAGAAACTTTTTTTTTTTTTTTTTTTAAGTCCTGGATAACCCCTTTAAATCAGCAGTATAACTCCCTCTTCTGAAATTCTGCACAAAGAGTGGGGATTTTACCTATTGATTTCAATGAGGATTTTCTTGTGGAAACACCCACAGAAAAATCCCCAGCTGTGGATTTGAGATACCCACATCATGTTGTTGTTTTTTTTTTTTTTTCTTCCTCCATATTAATGTAATCTGCACCAATATCTGCAATAAGTCTTCACACTTCGGTGCAGAACCACTGCAGAAAATACACAGCCTGTGTGCACTTACCTCCAGTATATTCAGCAGGATAAAGGGGTTAGGGGACCCCCAGCCTGGAGAGATATACAGCTCCCAGATTGCACCCACTTCTATCACACATTTATGCCTTATCCTGTGGATATGCCATGAAAACTTTAAAGGGAACCGGTCCCGGGACAGAGAGATCGGCGCCTGAAGCTGAGCGCGTGCTGTATGTTAATCAGCAGAGATGAGTCCGATGCCCATAGAGAATGAATGGAGCCGTCATTCTCTATGGGCATCGGACTCCTCTCTGCAGCGCGCGCGCACTGCTTCCGACTAGGACATCTTCGTCCCGGGACCGGGTCCAGGAGTATGACTTGGTCGGGCAGGCTATGCGCCCGCGTCCCGGGTGACAGGTTCCCTTTAAGGGGTAGGTCACCAAAAAATTTTTTACTTCCAGATCAACTGATGCCAGAGATGCCGGAACTGTCCAGAGCAGGAGAGGTTTTCTATGGGGATTTGCTCCTGCTCTGGACAGTTCCTGACATGGACAGAGGTGGCAGCAGAGAGCACTGTGTCACACTGGAAAGAATGCACTACTTCCTGCAGGACATACAGCAGCTGATAAGTACTGGAATACTGGAGATTTTTTAATGGAAGTAAATTACTGGCACCAGCTGATTTGAAATAAAAACATTTTTGGTGAACTACCCCTTTAAGGGGGGTCTGACTGCTGGGACCCCTTTATGATGTCAATAAGGGGAACCCAAGTCTCCCCTCAGGACAGAGCATTGGTCACACATACTTACCTACAACCATTTCATTGTCTACAGGAGCTGAACTTACCAACCGAGAAAAAAAAAAACTGAACCTCACAACTTATTATCACAAAATGAAAAAAGCTTTATTGATTAAAAACATACATGAAAACGCCAAAAGGCAAAAAAGCGATGAATTGTGACTGAAAGAATGTAAAAAATACCACAACGGTAACGAACATACAATCAGGGGGAACAAATTGCAGGTGGACAAACAGGAGTGTGAAGGTGATCGCAATGTTAGCTATACATCATCTGTTATAGACATAGATACACACACCTACAAACTGCTTAACAATAGGTATATAGTGTTAGAATCAATGGAGGTATATTACCAGTATGTAAAAGAAGTGTGGCGTCCACCAGCGGCCCCCACCCCGACGCACGTTTCGGCTATCCGCCTTCTTCAAAGGGAACTACCCCTTTAAGGGGGGTCTGACTGCTGGGATCCCTTTATGATGTCAATAAGGGGAACCCAAGTCTCCCCTCAGGACAGAGCATTGGTCACACATACTTACCTACAACCATGATAGATCTTTGACCATCCCCGACCACAAATGTGTGCCGATCTGCGCTAGTTTCCAGTTCTAGAATCGACCAGCCGGGCCGCCCGAATGATCACTGTATCATTCGTGCAGCCATGTAAAAGTATTTCTATCTGTCACACAGAGAGATGTGCGGACAATAGCAATATATTTTGCTGCAGTACAAAAGAGGCGACTGGGCGTTCCTGCTCCTCCGCTGATCGCTGTCACTTTTACATTGGTCAGTTATAGGCTGCAGGGAGCGTTTCCAGGCCCTGTACCCCACCATCTGCTGAGGGCAGTATATAGGACGTGGGCAGTCACATGAGTTGGGTCATTTCTACTGACACCGACCACCCAGGGAGCCGGGATCTCACAGGAACAATGAAATATAGAGGAATAGAAGAGTTTAATTGTAGAAACGTTCTTCCTCTTTGTGTTGTCTGCGCCGTCCAGATCTTCCATCACATAGGAAGGGAGCCGGACAGCAGCTCAGGTCTCTGCTACTATGCATCAGTCTTTGAGCTCACAGAGCATTGTCTAGGATACCTCTCAGCTGAGATCAGGACTAGCTATGTACAATTAATCAGTCGGGAGTCCATGCTGTAGAGCTCACAGAGCATTGTCTGTACTGAATACAGTTGTATCACTTCGCAGCTGAGAGCAGGACTAGCTATGTACAATGTATCAGGCTGTAGAGCTCACAGAGCATTGTCTACACTGGATACAGTTGGATCACGTATGCATGTAAACTGCATTGTTCTCAGAACTTTCTCGGAACGTTGTGTACCTTTTCATTTCTGCAGTGTATATTATATGATGATTTGCAATATAACGGGAAAACCTTGTAACCTGCTTGTTGATTATGGAGTCTCCTCTACCTCCCTGCTCAGTAGCCTTTGCACAGGTCACAGAGCATGCCCACAACACTCTCCCGTAGACATCGATGCGCCATTTTCTGCAGTTCAAGCCTTGTGAGTGAGCTAGATTTTCATATTATACATCAGTGACCTGGAACTCTCCAGCTGTTGCAGAGTTACAACTCCCATCATGCTCTGGTAGTAGCTTCGCAACAGATGGAAACTCAGTGCTAGTGCAATGCAAAACCCGTAAAAGCCCCTGGATTGTCCCAAGTGTTGGGCCACCAGGGCGGTGAGGGAATTTCCACATCTGAGAGGGTGGCGGGGGGCACAGCCCTTCACAGCCCTTCACACCCCACTCACCCAGTCACTCTCCTGAGTGTTTGCTTAATGCGTCCTGTTCCCACACGCTCTGAAAACAAGAGGTCATGGCGTACATGTGATGGGATCCCACCGAGGAGACCCCTGGGAATAGCTCCTGTTTTTTCCATTGCTGTTACTGAGCGGGGCCTGCAGGAAATAGACAGGCGTCTGATCACTGGCTAGGACACAGTCATGGTTTCTTATCTACACGTTTAGCTCCAGCCGGACCCCTGGTACCAGCCGGGGGGATTCTATCTGCTTATTACAATATGATGTTGTTTGGTTATCGCTGATCCCACATGTCGCTGTTTACTGCCCCCTGATGCAACTAGTGACCTTCACCTGTAATATTATTACACCCCAGAGATGTGGCCGGGCCGCTTTTTACCTTTTTTTAGTGCTTATACATGGCTGATGATCAGGAAAATGTATCACGATAATCGGTCCATGTATCCGCTGTAAATGTGCAGTAGAAGTATAGGAGCGGTCCTCTTATGCACATCTCCTTTTTTGGGGGTTCGGACCCCGGTAGATGCATGGACTATGGATCTGTGGTGGTGTAGAATGATATGTGTCATATATAAACTGTCCACCATTGTGGCTAGTATTCTAAGTCCTACCATGTATAGCCCCCTGCTGGCAAGCAGGACCCCTCTTGTTGTTTTGACTTATGATAGGTACAATTAACATTTTTTGCCAAGTGCTGTCTGCAATATGTGTGCTTGCTATAATTCAAGAGGTCAAGTTGTATAGATTTGTCATTTCAAATACTCCAGTATTTATCAGCTTCTGTATGCCCTGCAGGAAGTGGTGTATTCTCTCCAGTCTGACACAGTGCTCTCTGCTGCCACCTCTGTCCATGTCAGGAACTGTCCAGAGCAGCAGCAAATCCCCATAAAAAAAACCTCTCCTGCTCTGGACAGTTCCTGACATGGACAGAGGTGGCAGCAGAGAGCACTGTGTCAGACTGGAAAGAATACACCACTTCCTGCAGGACATACAGCAGCTGATAAGTACTGGAAGGCATGAGATTTTTTAAATAGAAGTAAATTAAAAAGCTATATCACTTTCTGAAACCAGTCCATTTGAAAGAAAAAGATTTTTGCCGGAGTACCCCTAGTTTTAAGAGCCAGAGGATTAGCCCCTTGATAACTGCTCACTGCCCTCAATCTGTAGTGAGGTCTTTTTCGCATTGCTGTTGAATGCTGGGAAGCTTGTGGCCCCGGACCCCTCTTTTTGAGTACCGTCCAGGGATGGAGGTTCCTCTGATCCCGGCTGTTTTACCCTTTGATCTCTGTGGTCCGTGACCTTCCTTCTACCAGGTGACCCTATTAGAGACTGGCAGACCCTCCGCTCTGGTCTCTGGGGACCTGATTTATCATTGCAAATGCAGCAAACTAATAAATTACATGGTAAAGATGTCTGAACTTTGTCCCATGATTCTGGTTTGAAGATCTTCAGATATTCCACAATAATCAAAGTGTCTAACCTGAGACCCTCACTAATCCCCAACATGAAGGGAGAGAAGCCCTCGGCTGATCACTAACATGGATGGAGAGAAGCCCTCGGCTGATCACTAACATGATGGGAGAGAAGCCCTCGGCTGATCACTAACATGAAGGGAGAGAAGCCCTCGGCTGATCCCCAACATGAAGGGAGAGAAGCCCTCGGCTGATCACTAACATGAAGGGAGAGAAGCCCTCGGCTGATCCCCAACATGGATGGAGAGAAGCCCTCGGCTGATCCCCAACATGGATGGAGAGAAGCCCTCGGTTGATCCCCAACATGAAGGGAGAGAAGCCCTCGGCTGATCCCCCAACATGGATGGAGAGAAGCCCTCGGCTGATCACTAACATGGATGGAGAGAAGCCCTCGGCTGATCACTAACATGGATGGGAGAGAAGCCCTCGGCTGATCACTAACATGGATGGAGAGAAGCCCTCGGCTGATCACTAACATGGACGGAGAGAAGCCCTCGGCTGATCACTAACATGATGGGAG
The DNA here is from genome assembly GCF_027789765.1 of Dendropsophus ebraccatus. Classification (NCBI taxonomy): domain Eukaryota; kingdom Metazoa; phylum Chordata; class Amphibia; order Anura; family Hylidae; genus Dendropsophus; species Dendropsophus ebraccatus. The sequence goes on along the minus strand of NC_091468.1, from coordinate 12,822,063 downwards.
AGAAGCCCTCGGCTGATCACTAACATGGACGGAGAGAAGCCCTCGGCTGATCACTAACATGGACGGAGAGAAGCCCTCAGCTGATCACTAACATGGATTGGAGAGAAGCCCTCGGCTGATCCCCAACATGGATGGAGAGAAGCCCTCGGCTGATCACTAACATGAAGGGAGAGAAGCCCTCGGCTGATCACTAACATGATGGGAGAGAAGCCCTCGGCTGATCACTAACATGAAGGGAGAGAAGCCCTCGGCTGACCATTAACATGGATGGAGAGAAGCCCTCGGCTGATCACCAACATGATGGGAGAGAAGCCCTCGGCTGATCACTAACATGGATGGAGAGAAGCCCTCGGCAGCTGATAAGCACTGGAAGACTGGAGTTTTTTAAATAAAAGTAAATTATAAATCTCTGACACTTTGTGCCACTAGCTTATTTTAAAGATTTTTTTTTCCCGGTGAACAACCCCTTTAACCCTTAAATACCCAGGATACATTGATTTCCGCTACAGTCAGTTATGTCACTTCATTCCCAGTCTGTTTTTAGGATTAGAACATGATATGGAATAGGATTGGTCCCTATGGGCCACCGTTCCATCTTGATGCTTATTATGGGCTTCTCCTCTGCTATGTTGCACCGCATGTTCTTGGTAACATCCACTGCATGTATCCGCGTCCCCAGTGTTAATAATGATGCAATGTTTCTCCCGTATTGTATCCCCTTCCCGTTTTCTAATGAGACTTGTCTTTTCCAGGGAGATTTGACGAGTGTGTGATCGAGGAGAGACGCCAGTGTGCCGAGGACCTGCTGCAATTCTCCGCCAACATCCCCGCTCTGTACAACAGCTCCCAGCTGGAAGACTTCTTCAAGGTGAGTGAGGAGGATCTCAGTATCCTGGCCGTCCAGGCATGATGGGAATTGTAGTCCCACAACAGCTGGAGGACTGTACGTATGACACCTGTGCCCTATAGATAGTGGTTGTATACAGTGCTTATAGTATTGCTGCAGCCTATAGTATTCCCCAGGTAGCAGCAAGTCTTCCTTAAAGGCATACACCAGGCACAACAAAGAAAGCCTCTTGCTGTAAGGGCCCTATTCCACCGGACGATTATCGTTTGCATAATCGTTATCGATTAACGATCTCAAACGACCGCTATTGCGAAAGACCTGAAAATGTTCACTCATTTCCATGAAACGATAATCGTTACTTATGATCGTAATTGCGATAGTTTTTTCTTCGCTATTTATTCGCTATTGCGTTCATATCTATTGCCAACGACCGAATGATGTCTTATTCAATGCAAATGATTTGCGAACGTTTTTCAAACGAGCAACGATAAAAATAGGTCCAGGTCTTATAAAGCGATCAAGGATTTCTCGTTCGGTCGTTAATCGTTATCTGTATTTCAACCGAACGATTATCGTTTAGATTTGAACAATTTAATGATAATCTGAGCAATAATCGTCCGGTGGAATAGGGCCCTAAGACTTCTCTAGCATCATCTCCTCCTCTATCATTGGTGAGCCGTGCTGGTAATAGTGGCCTGTAGGACTCTGAGCGTCAGGCCCATGACTACTCCCACAGCTCTTTGTATTGGTTTGTGGTAATAGCCAACTCCAAGCAATGTATATAACATCCTTTACATCCGCTTTCCCGCACAGACTCAGCTTGTCAGTCATTGTCATTTTGAAGGGATAGGATTCAGGTTTCTAACTTCAAGTTGCACCTATCTGCTACTAGCAGCCATAGTGGTATATAGGGTGGAGACTGGATAGTTATATTTAGACCCTCCTATATGCTGCACACAGGAGGAGAGGATGGTTCTCTTCTGTGTCTCTATACACACACAGCAGCAGCAGCAGCTTTGAGAGCATTATAGAGAAGTAGTGGACAGTCTAAGCTGGGTGAGGTCTAATACTTACAGTAAGCTTCTGTATAGTCTCTCTATAGTTTCTCTGCCCTCTGAACTCATTTATCACTACTCCTCTCCCCATAGACTTGTATTGGCAGCCTGTAATCTGATATCTTGTTGCACTTGTAAACGTCGGCCATCTTATGGACAGACTCACCACAGAGCAGGACAGCACAGCACAGCACAGGGAGCTGCTGTCAGTAAGTCAGTACACTTACTATGGGAGAGTGCGTGCTCCTCCGCAGCCGCCGCTCTCCGCTCAAAGAAGTGACGTGTCGGGTTATGACACACTGAGACAGGCGGAAAGTTCCTCTATAAAATTCCGTCTGTTTTACTCAGTATGAACATACTCTTATACTGTACACTATACAATTTTACTATAAACTGGCCAACCCCTTTAAGGTTTAATTTACATAAAATAAGACTTCAATATAAATATAAAAAAAAAATACTTGATACTGTATTTGTCTCTGTAGTTTAAAAACCCAAAGAGCTTTTTGAGCTTGTAGCGTTGTGAATGAAATTACATTAGACTCTCCTCTGTACTGCCGCATGATCCTGATTATAGGCGCACGGATATAACGTCCTGTCAGTGCGGGAACCATCCATAATCGGGGTGGTGAGGATGGCCGCCAGTGTCTGAGCTCTCTCCGCTCCAAGGTAAAAAGCTCTGAGCTCTGGGGGTTTGGTAGATTTTCGCACAATGTACAGTATGGGCTGATACACACAGATATGTAATGGATGCTGTACTGATCTGTCATCAGGCCCCTATGGACTACTCTGTTGCATCATACTGTTCCGTGATATAGGTTCTATAGAGTTTTTGCTTATAATTTCATGCGGGTAACTTTTTTCCCCAGATGTGCTGTAAATATGTATGCTCACCTATAGTGATAGTGACAGGGAGTTTTAGGGTATATTCACATGATGCAGATCTGCTGCAGATTTTCTGCATTCATCAGATCCACAACAGAACCACAGTGTAGGAACATACCATATAGGTACCGTATAGGGTATGTCCACCTGTGCTGTATAGGGTATATCCACCTGTGCTGTATAGGGTATATCCACCTGTGCTGTATAGGGTATGTCCACGTGTGCTGTATAGGGTATGTCCACGTGTGCTGTATAGGGTATGTCCACGTGTGCTGTATAGGGTATGTCCACCTGTGCTGTATAGGGTATGTCCACGTGTGCTGTGTGTGACCATGCCCATATGCTGCAGATTTTATATTGGTGAGAAAATCTTTGTGCACAGAGCCTATAGTTCCATATTACATACCTATGAGCACCATGTCTGCTGCCTTGCAGTGCCTCAGTGAGCCACCTTATCCTCTATATGCAGTGTCTCCTCCATAAAACATAAATATGCCTTAATCTAAATCCCCAGACATGATAAAATGTTATCAGAGAAAAGCTTAGTACATATAGATTTATGCAGCTTTCACTTACCGCAATGATAAACCTGTGTCGGGGAGCTCCCCCTAGTGGTGGGTACAAGAATGTGGATTGGTAACATTTCAGTCCATGACTATGATGGAGGCAGTGCATTTGTTGCTGTGTATCAGACCTCTGATTCCTATAGATACATGGGCAGTGATCTCTGTCTAATGGTGATATACTATTGTGCTGGATCCTGGCTGGGACTGCCTCCCTTTCCTACCAATGGATTTGCATGTAAGCTAAGATGAGGTTTACACGCATCATATATTTTGTGTTTTTCTGCAGGGTGGAGAAGTGCATGATGGGTCAGATCTGATTGGTCCAGCAGAACCCTTTGGAGATTTTCCTGACAGCCTGTCGGACTGTAGTTCTGAAGGTGAGGTCACATTAAAGGAATTGTGCATGGTCTGTGTCTGGTAATGGAGCTCGGCCTCATACAGGCTTTATACACCATGTAGCGTTTGCTGTGTCTATTCTGAGTTATATAATCCTTATATATATAGGCTGTTGAGACTAAAGGCCCCCATACACATTAGGGAAAGGTCAGCCATACCTGCCTATATTAGGTGGGACTGGACGACTGTCTATGGGTGCATGGGTGCCATGTTGCTTTTCCACAGCCTGATCCTTTTGATCTCAGGGAGATAAGCCGCTACCAGAGTTATCTAGCAGCAGTTTACTTCCCTTCTTCTCATTTATTACACTTGAAAGATCAGCCAAGCTACGAGTTTGTATGTATAGAGAGATCAGTATTAACCACTCAAGTGTTCAGCCGACAGCTATTGAAATGGCCACTTAACATGTTGGCCTACAGAGGTTGTTCGGGCAAAATGAACTTGTCCCCCTATCCACAGTATAGGGGACAAGTAAGAGATTGCAGGAGGTCTGACCTCCGTACCACCCGCCGACCTCCGTATCGGGCCCCCGGCTTTTTTGTTATGAATACAGCTGCCGGTACAGACTGTCACCTGCGGCTCTATTCATTGCTATGGAGCTGCTGAAAAGAGTCAAATGAGCCAGAAAGTGCTTACTCAGCTCTTTCCGGCGGCTCCATAGGAATAAATAGAGCTGCGGGTCAGGTACAGTACCCGGAGCTGTATTCATAACAAAGAAGCAGAGGGCCCGATATGGAGGTCGGCTGGTGGTGTGGAGGTCAGACCTTACTTGTCCCTTATCCACAGGACAAGTTAGTTTTACCCAGACAACCTCTTTAAAGGGAACCTGTCACCCCGGCTGCAAGGGTGAAGCACGCCCCTTATACTTACCCCTTCCTCGAAGTCCCGGTCCCAGATCCCATCCTGCCACCAAAAAAATCCCTGTCGGAAGCTGTGCGCGCACTCGCCATAGATGAGTCCGACGCCCATATCCTCTATGGGACGGGGTCTGGAACCGGGATTTCGAGAGGGAGGTAAGTATAAGGGGCTCCATCGGGTGACAGGTTCCCTTTCATGTACTTTTGCTATTAAGTGTAAGGCTATGTTCACACTACCTAAAAGTACGGCCGTTGTTGCCACCGGTGTGTACGGTGTGAAACTTCCTTTTCTTGTATGGGATCCCGGCCGGAGCGTATACACATCATATACGCTCCGGTCGGGATCCCGTACGGGGCTGCAAATAACTGACATGTCAGTTTTCTGCGGGGTCGCAGAAAGACCTGCCAGTTCACACAATGAAGCGAGCGGCTCCGGCCGCTTGCTTCATTATGTGCTGTGGGAGGTTCTGATGCGGGCGCGCGCTGTGGCAGGAAAGATCGTCCGTCCGCTACTTAAGTACCGGCCGGGATGATCTGGGCAGGGAACGGCCGGTCTCTCACAGCGTGTGAACATAGCCTAAAATAGTTCCCCTTAATTTCTATCAGCAGGTTAGACTAATCTAACCTGCTGATATGTCCCTATTGCGCAGGAGACCCGGAGGAGGAAGATATGTGTCTTACCTTGCTCCTCATCGTTGGTCCGGTAAGACCATTAGGAGCACTGCCCATAGTGACAATCCACCCCCAGCTGGCCCTCCCCTTTCTAATGATAATGAATGGACTGGATTGGCCGAGCGCGGTCCAAATCTGGGCTATGGGGGCGGGCAGTGCTCCTTCCGCTCTCCTGACCATGTGTAACACGACTAGCAGCATCGGAACAGCGCCAAGGAGGATTGCTTCCCCTTTAAATATAAAAAATATTGATCATCTTAAAAATCTGGGATAATTTTTTATTTTTTTCATTTAAAGTGTTACTGTCATTTTTTATTTTATCTTGCAGAAATCAATCGTCCAGGCGATTTTAGGAAACTGGGTTTATTAGGCAAATATGCCATTATCTGCAATCAAAATTTTATTTCCCCAGCCCCCCCCCTCCCTTCTCTCTCTCATTCACTGCTCATTATCAGGAAATCTGGACTCTTTTACATCAGTTGAGCCCTGTGTAACCTATGGAGAGGGGAGGGGGAGGAGGGAGATTAGTTGCCAGCAGAGAGCAGAGAACAAAGGATTAAACAGTGGGAGCTGTGTGAAAGAAAGTATTCAGAGGTCAGAGAGGTCAGTGCTGACTGTCAGAGGGGATAGCCCGGTGATGTAGCTGTAAATTAACTCTGTTGTCCTGTTTTGGTGCCTCATCTCCCTCCACCCCTCCCCTCTCCATAGAGAACAATTAATACAGGGGGGAGAGCTTCAAACTGCTTTTTCATGATAAAAATACATTTGTTAGCTAATAAACCCAATTACAAAGTTTCTTAAAATTGCCTGTACTATTGATTTCTCAAAAAAAAACTTAAACAACAGTGACACTTTAAATTTAGAAACTTATGGCATGATGGTACACTACCGTTCAAAAGTTTGGAGTCACGAAACTAGAGACCCTAATGTGCTTATGATCTTGCTTATTTGTGCAACGCGGCCTCCCACTTCTTTTTCTACTCTGGTTAGAGCCTGTTTGTGGTGTCCTCTAAAGGGAGTAGTACAAACCGTTGTAGGAAATCTTTAATTTCTTAGCAATTTCTCGCATGAATTAGCCTTCATTTCTAAGAACAAGAATAGACTGTCGAGTTTCAGATGAAAGTTCTCTTTTTCTGACCATTTTGAGCGTTTAATTGACCCCACAAATGTGATGCTCCAGAAACACAATCTGCTCAAAGGAAGGTCAGTTTTGTAGCTTCTGTAACAAGCTAGACTGTTTTCAGATGTGTGAAGATGATTGCACAAGGGTTTTCTAATCATCAATTAGCCTTCTGAGCCAATGAGCAAACACATTGTACCATTAGAACACTGGAGTGATAGTTGCTGGAAATGGGCCTCTATACACCTATGTAGATATTGCCCCAAAAACCAGACATTTGCAGCTAGAATAGTCATTTACCACATTAGCAATGTATAGAGTGTATTTGTTTAAAGTTAGGACTAGTTTAAAGTTACCTTCATTGAAAAGTACAGTGCTTTTCCTTCAAAAATAAGGACATTTCAATGTGACCCCAAACTTTTGAACGGTAGTGTATATATAACACAGAAACAAAAAAAACATAGGAGGAAAACAAAACAAAACATAACAACAGTCGACCTTATGGATTTATAGACCGAAAATATAACATGATTAGCAGCGGAATCAAAGTGGGTCAAACTAAAATGTGTATGCATGGGGAGGGTGGGGTTGCAAATATTGTAAAAATAGCTTGAGTGGGAGGGGGTTAAAGACCACCATTGTGGTTTGCATAAATACGTCGACTGCATTGCTTCTTTAAGTTGCCAAAAACAGACCCTGTCCCCTGATAGTTGGGGCTGCAGAGGTTTTGCACTGCTGATATACAGTAAATAATGGGAACCCATAAATGGGTAAATAAAGTGCAGTTTTACCTTTAGACTCTTGGTGGCAGCATTGCTACACGTTGTCGCCTCTCAATCCTCGATCCGGCTCCTCTGATGAATCCCTAATGCATAAATATTTGGAATTTAGTGTCAGAATCCGGGAAACATCTGTGATTGAGAGATGCAAATTTGCAATGTTAACAGTATTCAAACCGGCCTTCAAAACACTTGAAAAAAATGAATACCTGTTTTTTTTTTTCCCGTTTCATTTTATTTATTTTTTTTCCTTAAGTGACAGTGCCAATTAAGTGTTGTGGCACTCAGCGGCAATGATTGCACATAATACAGCTGTCAATGGTGACCCGCAATAATCTACAGAATCTGAATTAATCAACTGCTAATTTTGCAGGGCAAGTAAATGGCATTTTTATGAAGGATGGTGCGGTAGCTTTATAATGTCGTGCATGTGCAAGACGTGAAAACACATACTCTGCCGTACACCGTAAACACCAGAACATCTGCACTTGTTGTTCCATCGCATTTAACTCTTTGAGAGTAGTAATAATTGCCTTTCAGGAGTTTGCAATTAGTGCAATGATGTGCATATAGCGGGGTCTCTGGCCCTGCACGGGGCTTAACACAGCACATACATTTAGCCTGGAGTGCGCCTTAAAGTGTCTCTGTCGTTTAAATTTTTTTTTCAGAAATCAATAGTACAGGAGATTTTAAGAAACTTTGTAATTGGGTTTTTTAGCTGAGAAATGCATTTTTATCATGAAAAAGCAGTTTGAAGCTCTCCCCCTTCTTCATGGTTCTCTTATGGAGAGGGGAGGGGTTGAGGGAGATGAGGCACCAAAACAGGACAACAAAGAGTTAATTTACAGCTACATCACCGGGCTATTTCCTCTAAAGTCAGCACTGACCTCTCTGACCTCTGAATACTGGCTTTCACACAGCTCCCGCTGTGTAATCCTTTGTTCTCTGCTCTCTGCTGGCGACTAATCTCCCCCCTCCCCTCTCCATAGGTTACACAGGGCCCGAATGATGTAAAAGAGTTGAGATTTCCTGATAATGAGCAGTGAATCAGAGAGAGGAGGAGGGGGGGGGGTCTGGGAAAAGTATTTTTGAATGCAGATAATGGCATATTTGCCTAATAAACCCAATTACAAAGTTTCTTAAAATCACCTGGACTATTGATTTCTGCAAAAGAAACAAAAACGACAGTGACACTTTAAAGAGGCTATTCAGGTATCCAAAATGATACTTACTTTTTTCCACAAACCGTGCCACCCCCAGTCCTCAGGTTATGTGTGGTATTGCAACTCTGCTCCATTCACTTCAGTTGAATTGAGCGGCACCACTTCACACAGACTGAGGGCGAGAGTGGCGCTGTTTCTGGGAAAAAGCAGCTTTTTGTTTTGTTTTTTAATCCTGGACAACCCCCTTTTAAGGGGGAACCTTTCACCTTACCTTTTCCTGACCTCTCTGACACTTATCCCCAGCAATATGAATGTTCTTTTTCCAGAATAGTAGTTTCATGAGTAATACATGTACGGTATGTCCCCTAACAGACAGGTCAGGAGGACGTATGATGTATTCAGTGTTCTCTCAAGAATCCTTCTATTTTCCTGTGCTCATATCCACAATAAAGTATGTCACGACTTATAGCCTATAGCAGTGTGTCTGTCATGGTTACAGACTACAAACAAGCCCAGTGTAGTCCCTTACATGAGAACATGCATTGGTACTATCAGACTAACACATAGCTCAGCCTAAGGGCTGTATACATAGAATGATCAGTGTGGAGTTTCCCTACATCTATACTGTCTCTATGGTTTTATCATAGCCAGAAGCAATGACTCCAGCATTAGCGGTGCACAGTGGGGGTCCGCTGAGGGTGGTGGTTGTCACTGCCTTAGTGTGTCTATGTGCATGTCATCACCATCAGGGAAATGGAGTTTAGTGGGGAGCAGCAAAATGTGCAATGCTGGAACAGGAGGGGATTCATCAGACTAATAATGGGGTCCCCATGGGATCTGCTGCTGATACCACAGGGATATGGGGTCCTCACACCTTACAGGATGCTGATACCTAAGGGGACATCACAGCGATATGGGGTCCTCACACCTTACAGGATGCTGATACCACAGGAGACATCACAGGGATATGGGGTCCTCACACCTTACAGAATGCTGATACCACCGGAGAAATCACAGGGATATGGGGTCCTCACACCTTACAGGATGCTGATACCACAGGAGACATCACAGGGATATGGGGTCCTCACACCTTACAGGATGCTGATACCACAGGAGACATCACAGGGATATGGGGTCCTCACACCTTACAGAATGCTGATACCACCGGAGAAATCACAGGGATATGGGGTCCTCACACCTTACAGGATGCTGATACCACAGGAGACATCACAGGGATATGGGGTCCTCACCTCACACCTTACAGGATACTGATACCACAGGAGACATCACAGGGATATGGGGTCCGCACCTTACAGGATGCTGATACCACAGGAGACATCACAGGGATATGGGGTCCTCACACCTTACAGGATGCTGATACCACCGGAGAAATCACAGGGATATGGGGTCCTCACACCTTACAGGATGCTGATACCACAGGAGACATCACAGGGATATGGGGTCCTCACACCTTACAGGATGCTGATACCACAGGAGACATCACAGGGATATGGGGTCCTCACACCTTACAGAATGCTGATACCACCGGAGAAATCACAGGGATATGGGGTCCTCACACCTTACAGGATGCTGATACCACAGGAGACATCACAGGGATATGGGGTCCTCACCTCACACCTTACAGGATACTGATACCACAGGAGACATCACAGGGATATGGGGTCCGCACCTTACAGGATGCTGATACCACAGGAGACATCACAGGGATATGGGGTCCTCACACCTTACAGGATGCTGATACCACAGGAGACATCACAGGGATATGGGGTCCTCACACCTTACAGAATGCTGATACCACAGGAGACATCACAGGGATATGGGGTCCGCACCTCACACCTTACAGGATGCTGATACCACAGGAGACATCACAGGGATATGGGGTCCTCACACCTTACAGGATGCTGATACCACAGGGGACATCACAGCGATATGGGGTCCTCACACCTTACAGGATGCTGATACCACAGGGGACATCACAGCGATATGGGGTCCTCACACCTTACAGGATGCTGATACCACAGGAGACATCACAGGGATATGGGGTCCGCACCTCACACCTTACAGGATGCTGATACCACAGGAGACACCACAGGGATATGGGGTCCGCACACCTTACAGGATGCTGATACCACAGGAGACATCACAGGGATATGGGGTCCTCACACCTTACAGGATGCTGATACCACAGGAGACATCACAGGGATATGGGGTCCTCACACCTTACAGGATGCTGATACCACAGGAGACATCACAGGGATATGGGGTCCTCACACCATACAGGATGCTGATACCACAGGAGACATCACAGGGATATGGGGTCCGCACCTCACACCTTACAGGATGCTGATACCACAGGAGACATCACAGGGATATGGGGTCCGCACACCTTCAGGATACTGATACTACAGGAGACATCACAGGGATATGGGGACCTCACACCTTACAGGATGCTGATACCACAGGAGACATCACAGGGATATGGGGTCCTCACACCTTACAGGATGCTGATACCCCAGGGGACATCACAGGGATATGGGGTCCTCACACCTTACAGAATGCTGATACCACAGGAGACATCACAGGGATATGGGGTCCTCACACCTTACAGAATGCTGATACCACAGGAGACATCACAGGGATATGGGGACCTCACACCTTACAGAGTGCTGATACCACAGGAGACATCACAGGGATATGGGGTCCGCACCTCACACCTTACAGGATGCTGATACCACAGGAGACATCACAGGGATATGGGGTCCTCACACCTTACAGGATGCTGATACCACAGGAGACATCACAGGGATATGGGGTCCGCACCTCACACCTTACAGGATGCTGATACCACAGGAGACATCACAGGGATATGGGGTCCTCACAGCTTACAGGATGCTGATACCACAGGAGACACCACAGGGATATGGGGTCCGCACACCTTACAGGATGCTGATACCACAGGAGACATCACAGGGATATGGGGTCCTCACACCTTACAGGATGCTGATACCACAGGAGACATCACAGGGATATGGGGTCCTCACACCTTACAGGATACTGATACCACAGGAGACATCACAGGGATATGGGGTCCTCACACCTTACAGGATCTGCTGTTGGTAGGGGTATATCAATATATATATTTATTTAAGTAAAATATAAAATTATTGTGTATTCTGTTATTTTCTATCTTGTTGCTTGAGATTTAACATTTTTCACATGACATAAACACCATGAAGAATAGGAATTTCTATAAATGGTGGAGTAGATGTGCAGTATAATGCCGGTGCTCTTTTCCCTCCGGAGAAGTGTTGCGATCTCCCATTTCCAGTCACGTTTAGCGTTCCCCCTCTCCTGCCCGCCTCTCGCTTTCTTTCAGCCCACTCTGCCTGCTCACCTGTAACACAATAATAATTGTTAGTTTCTTCTATGGCGGTGTTGGAAGCTGAACAGGGGACGGCGCTGCCAGGAGCGGGCACCAGAAGTGTGTATTCATGAGCACATCTGAAGGATAGCTGTGCCGCACTTACCATGTGAAAGGCTTTTCTATAATCATGTAAGATGCCTGCGAGACAATCTCGTCTTCTGACAGAGGTCGAAACTGATGCATATTCATTTTTCTGCACTTACATTTAAATTGCTTGACAAGCATTTACAAGGGGAATGTTAAGTTCATATTATGACACCTTACATAGGGTGCTACTCGTGCAATTTCTTCTAGACCGATCTGTCATTTTCTTTTTTTTTTTTTTTTTTTAAATTTCAATTTGTAGAATGCTTGAAAGTGTCCGACAAGATTAAAATATCTATATTTTTTCATTATTCCATCGCCTTTCCTTAAATGCACCATAACTATATATATATATATATATATATATATATATATATATATATATATATATATATATGTAATAAAATGTGGTAATAAAATATGTACTTGCTTAGTTAAATATATATATCTGGTAAAGTTTGTTGCCTCTACTTTTAGTACTACAAACCATTTTGTCTGCTTAAATCTGTGAATATTAGTTTTTTTTATTAGTATTTTATTACAATTTTTTTTAAAAAAAATTTATATTATTATTTTGCAATAGAATAGTTTGCCATTTTGATTGGCAAATTTAAAAAAAAAAAATCACGATAAACAGTAAATAGGCGCCATTACTATGGTTATCACAAATGGACATAAGGGTAATGGTCTGTTTACATGGAGCGATTCAAATTTTCTCGATAACAATCGTATTTGAGTGATAATCGGCTCGTGTAAACACAGCTAACGATCAAGCGACCAGCGAGAAAATCGTTCATCGTTATCTTTCAATGTGTTCTCAAATCATCGTTGGTCGCTCACTGATAAGTCGCAGATCGCTTTGCCTAAACAGTCTTTTGCAGTCACCCTATGTGAGAGCTTAAGTGATCTTAAAACCACCGTAAAAACGATTTTTTTGAACAATTTATCACTTTGCCTAAATGCTGATCGGCATAAAAACCAAAATCGTTAAACAATCTATTGGGCGATTTATCGCTCCATCTAAACCAGGGATGGGGAAGGTAAAGCTTTGGCTGTCCAGGCGTGATGGGAATTGCAGTTTTGCAACAGATGGAGGGGCGAGGGTTCCTCATCCCTGATCCAAACAGACCATAAGACATTGGAGAAATCTGATAATGTTTTCCAATTAAACAATTTAAAAAAAATCAGATAATGCCTGAAAAAAAAATAAAAAAAAATACAGGTTTCTTAAGATCAGCATATTAGGCTGGGTTCACACTACGTTTTTGCAGTCCTTTTTTTTTTATATCTGTTTATGCAAAAAACTAATTAAAATACGAATGCATCTGTGTGCATCCGTTTTGATCCGTTTTTCCATTGACCTCCATTATAAAAAAGGATCAAAAAAGTAGATCAAAGCGCATCCTTTTTTTTTTTATCCAATTTTTTTTTTATAATGGAAGTCCATAAAAAAGGATTAAACCAGCTGCACACAAATGCATCCGTATTTTGTATAAAACTGATGAAAAAAACCGAACTCCTAAAATATAGTGTGGCCCTAGCCTTAAGGATTGTAAATTTAGGGCTGGGTTCCCACTGCGTTTTTGTTACATTTTGCACATAGATTTTTGTTCTTCACAAACTAAAACAAAAAAAAAGTGTTAAAGATGCAACAATGCAGTTAAAGCCCAGTCTAAGCAGTACAGCAAAAATAAATTCTAAATGTCAAAATTCAGACAAGAAAGTTAGAAATTGCTTAAATTGGGGACATTTTTTTTGTAGAATTCTTAGGTGAATGAAGAGCAAGAATATTAAACATCAGCCCCCCACTCTTTTATTGTAACCAATCGCTGTATAGCCAAAGATTTCAAAAAAATCTAAACAGAAAAGCCAACGTTTGTCATATGTCAGGTGTAGATTGTAAGGAAGAACAAAAACTCTAAACACAAGAAGAACAATCTTGCAAACAAATGGTGTTTTATCAAAACTGAAATCTAAAACCAGAGATTGAATAAATTACCGAATTTGGGGAATAACATTTTTTTTTAGTTGCTTTCATAAATTTTTCATGATCAAAAAGAGCCATAAATATTTTTGTGGATTTTTTTGTCTTAACTGTAAAGATATGTTTATGTTTTGGTGTGTGTGTGTGTGTATATATATATATATATATATATATATATATATATATATATATATATATATATATATATATGTGTGTTTAAATCAACAATTTGTGACCACTAGTTGTCTCTCTTCACTGCACATGTGTACAGCTACCATGCATCTGCATTCAGAGAATCCTGGGGGTGCTTGCATTGTATGGTCAACTCTCTTGTCACACAGCACAAAAAACCTCTGTAACCACACAGTGACATTATACTGATTGAATAGCTACATAACAAAGAGAATTGTCTCCTGGTAAGCTGCAGAGGTAATAGAATTAGTAAAAGTAAATCATATAATTAGCCCTCAGTAGATATACAACCTGCATGATGTACAGGTGTCTTTCCCTGTGTGAGTGCACAGAAGACGGAGACTTCCTGTGTTTGGTCTCTTTTTCTGAACAGAGAATAGTCCAAATATTGACCCTGAGGAAGCTTGAGCTGCAGTTTGGTCGCATGTATAACATTGATTTAAAGAGAAAATGTGGAAAAAAAAAAAAAAAAAATAGAATATATTGGAAAACTTCTTGTGGTCTCACAACTCCTGTTGATTTCTTAAAAAGAAAACCTTCACAACAGGTTTTTTTTTTTTTTACCTTTTATTCTATAGTCATTGTGCACCTGTCAGTGTTTTGCAAACATTTAAAAACATTTTTTTGTTACTTCACAAAATTATTTGCTGATCTTTTTGTTATGGTGTAAGATCATATTTATATATAGCGGTAGGAATTTGTCGCTACAGGTCAGATTTATTTTTCTTCCCAGCCGTGTGTATATACAGTATGCAGAAAGATATAACTGAGTGTGTTTCCTTTCTGGAGTTACTTGTGTTTTGTGTATTTTGTTTTCTAGTAGATTTTGCTTTTTGTAACTCAAATTGCTTATGGATAGAAGCAAATATTTAACCAAGGATTGTAATATAGTATCGGATTGTTAGGTGTTTTTTGTTTGTTTGGGGAGGGGGGGCCTGGTTTATACTTGTAGAAATTAAGATTTTATTTTGCTATTCATCTTTATGGAATATTAACATTGCTCACTTTGTACAGTCACTGAAAGTCAGTCTGATCAGTGGTTGTCCCAAAGTGATGCATTACATGTTAACAATTGAAATCAATGTGCTGTGACTTGAATGGGTATTCAAAAGAAGAGCACGTGGAGCCTCATTAAAGAGTCTCAAAACACAGGACTAGCCAGATATCCCTCCAGGAAGGACCCAGCCAAGGCAAAACCACCATATTAATTGACCCTATAAGTCAATGTAATGACAAGAGAAAAACCAAGGCCAGATATCCATCCACAGACAGCTGTTTCAGGGTGTTGCCTCTCATCAGTGTGGAGCAGGATTCTGGCTAGGTGGGAGCAATGCCTAGTAGAGCCATAAGTGAAACAGATCGCTGATCTCAGGGAGACCAGCCAAACTATAACACTGCCGGCTGCTAGTGAAAGCGCTCAATGCAGTGAAATCCTAGGTGCATTGCCCTCTGGGAAACATGAACATGCAAAAGAAGAGCCTGTGGAGCCTCACTGAAAAGTCTTAAAACACAGGACCAGCCAGATATCCCTCCGGGAAGGACCCAGCTATGGGTCACCACCCCGAAACAGCTGTCTGTGGATGGTAACCTAGCCTTGGTTTTTCCCTTTTCATTACATTGACTTATAGGGCCACTTAATATGGTGGTTTTGGTGGTTTCCCTATAGGAGCCATCCCCTGGCTGGGCCCTTCCCAGAGGGATATCTGGCTAGTCCTGTGTTTTGAGACTTTTTAATGAGGCTCCACGGGCTCCTCTTTTGCATATTCATGTTTCCCAGGGGGCAATGCAGCTAGGACTTTCCTGCATTGAGCGCTTTCACTTGCAGCTAGTAGTGTCATCATTTGGCTGGTCTCCCTGAGATCAGCGATCTGTTTCTCTTTTGAGTGGGTATGGCGGCAGGTCTCCCAGAAAGGGGAGCACTCTGTTGCTATGTAACATGCTACGCTACGCCATGTTGGCTTGAATTGAACTGATATGCACATGGACAACACTTAGAGCCCTATGTCCGACTATGTGGGCCCAGTATAGAACCCTTCTGATTACACTTTGATGTTATTTCCCTAAAAACTTTCTTTCCATTTAGTGTATAGCACAGGGGTATGGAACCTTGGCTCTCCAGATGTTGCAAAACTACAACTCCCATCATACCTGGACAGCCAAGGCTTTAGCTTTGGCTGTCCAGGCATGATGGTAGTTGTAGTTTTGCAACAGCTAGAGAGCCAAAGTTCCATACCCCAGGTGTAGCATGTATTACTTGGGCACAAGCTAAAGTGTGTAAGCTAAACCCAGTCATATCTTATTGTAGTAGTTCCAGTCTGTTCTGGAAATTATTTTTTTTTTATCTTCATTTAATAAAAGCAATCCATTTACTTTCTAGTAAGAAAAGACTCTTGTGCACTAGATGACGTGACCTTCACCAGCCAGTCTGAATGTGGGGGTGAGTCCTTTATTGCCCATTGTGCATCCTGTACATACTATGTATAATCCTGAAGAGATATCCCTGCACCTGTACCCCGTCCGCTCACTGTGCAGGGACTCCAGCACAACCCTAGTGAAGTAAATGGACTGGTACTACCGTCCCCTACACATCACCTAATGATTTGCTGTAAAATTCTGCTCATCAAAATAGACCATATAAGATATCTACAGCAATGACCCCATGGCTTTACCTTGCTGCCATAGTCCCAGCTAAATTCTTGCATCGGGAAATTAAGGTTTGTAGTCTAGCCAGATTGGCAGAACCCAAACCAAGGGGTAGCCATAACAGTGAATGTTCTGTATTCTGGAGTACAGTCCACTGCAAGCAAGAGGTCATTTATATAAGGTGAATTACATGCACAGTTCACATCATGTCACATTGATTATTATAGTGTTTGATCATATATATCATCTTATAGATCAACTAATATATATATATATATATATATATATATATATTTATATATATATATAATTTTTTTTTTTTTTTGGGGGGGGGGGAGGTGGGGGTGATTTCCAATAACTTAAAAGAAATTGATTTAGTAGAACTTTTATTTTAGCTATTTGAAGGGAATCTGTCACTAGGTTTATTCTGCCTTAAAGTTTTACTGTTGTTTAATTATTTTTTTTTTGTATAAAACAATAGTACAGACGATTTTAAGAAACTTTGTAATTGGGTTTATTAGCCGAAAAATGCATTTTTATCATGAAAAAGCAGTTTGAAGCTCTCTCTCCTGTCTTCATGGTTTTCTATGGAGAGGGGAGGGGTGGAGGGAGATGAGGCACCAAAACAGGACAACAAAGAGTTAATTTACAGCTACATCACCGGACTATCTCCCCTGAAGTCAGCACTGACCTCTCTGACCTCTGAATACCGGCTTTCACACAGCTCCTTCCTCCTCCCCTCTCCATAGATTAGACAGGGCTCGACTGATGTAAAAGAGTCGATTTTTCCTGATAATGAGCAGTGAATGAGAGAGAGGGGGGGGGGACCTGGGGAAAGAATTTTTGGATGCAGATAATGGCATATTTGCCTAATAAACCCAATTACAAAGTTTCTTAAAATCGCCTGGACTATTGATTTCTGCCAAAAAGAACCCCAAAAAACAACAGTAAAACTTTAAATGAGGGCAGCATAAACTAGTGATAGAAATGCTGAACAGATCGGTGTATTACTTACATTATTCTGTTCAGCCGTTCTTCTAATATGCAGGAGAATAGGATTCTTGCCACACCCCTTTTCCCGCCCTCCAGCTGCTGATTGACAGTTGACTACCTATACACAGCATGGATAGATAACTGCCAATCAGCAGTTGGTGGGTGGAGGTTCGCATCTCATGAATATTCAGGACTACTTGGCTCATGCACACAATGGAAAGGACTACTTATAGTTCATATTATTCAGGAGGAGATCAGGAGGGTCAGCTGCACAGAACAATGTAAGTGATACATCATTCTGTTCAGCTTCTCTTCCACTAGTTTATAATATTCTGAGATAGCATAACTTAAACCTACTGACAGAGTCTCTTTAAATCTCTGCTCACCATGAGCTTCAGAGTCCATTGGGAGGGTTCATTTGGAACTACCAATGAATAGTCCCGCCCAGCAGACTCCTAAGCCCCATGATGAGCACAGATTTAAATAGCTAAAATACAAGATTTCCTGAATCCTTTCCTGTGACGATTGCAACTCTCTGGCTGGATAATTTAATATACAATCCCCTGTGGATGACAGAATTATACAAGGTTACTCATAAAGGTTTCCTGCACCCCAATATCTCATACAATTATATGCTGCCGCCACCTATACTTATCAGGGAATAGGTGCCTATTATGGATATCTCGCTATACGCCCCCCCAAACTTATCTCGCTATACACAATGGTAACGTTCTCTCTTTTTGGTAGTATAGGTTCTGTAAAATGGCAAAGAAGCAACGTATTAAAGGAGAAGTACTACCCCCAAAAGTTATACAAATTCCCAATATACACTTATGGGAAATGCTTATAAAGTGCTTTTTTTTCTGCACTTACTACTGCATCAAGGCTTCACTTCCTGGATAACATGGTGATGTCACTTCCTGGATAACATGGTGATGTCACTTCCTGGATAACATGGTGATGTCACGACCCGACTCCCAGAGCTGTGGCTGCTAGAGAGGATGATGGCAGAGGGATGCTCGGTGTCCCTCCAGTGCCCTGTGTCCCTCAGTGTCCCCCTGCCATCATCCTCTCCAGCAGCCACAGCCCGCACAGCTCTGGGAGTCAGGTCGTAACATCACCATGTTATCCAGGAAGTGATATCACCATGTTATCCAGGAAGTGACATCACCATGTTATCCAGGAAGTGACATCACCATGTTATCCAGGAAGTGACATCACCATGTTATCCAGGAAGTGACATCACCATGTTATCCAGGAAGTGAAGCCTTGATGCAGTAGTAAGTGCAGGGAAAAAAGCACTCTATGTGCATTTCCTGTAATAAGTGTATATTGGTGATTTGTATAACTTTTGGAGGGGCAATACAATACTTAAATAAAAAAATTTGCCAGACTTCTTCTTTACATTTTACATTTATTACACAATAATGCAACCCAAAAAGTCATTGTCTGATAAAAACAAAAGAATTACAAAATTACATACAGAATGCAACCGTCTTGAAAAGAAAAGGGATAAAAACAGAGTAAAAGCTTACTGGGGACAAGAAGGTAATATCCTGGATGTGGGGTATAAATCCCACAACACGCACCAGTTATTGGGACTCCTAGAAATATGACATACCTGTCAATCATCTGGGCATATCCATAGCAACCACTTTATCAAATGTGACTGCATACGGTCCATGTTATCAGACAATGTTTATTATCACATGCTTCCTATAAGCCTATAGGAACCATGGCCGATAGGAGCTGACTAACAGGTGACTATTCCCGATCATAAATACTGAGTTGGGTAACTCCAAATGTGAATTATGACTGGGTATTCTTTGCGAGTCAGAGGTGGGAATCTGTGTCCCTAGTGTAGGTGTGAACACTATTTACAGTAGACAAGTCTGTAAGATGTTGAGATCTCGACACCTCGACAAAGAACAAATGATTCTTCTGCAAGGGTTAGTAACAAGTCAATTCACAACTCACCTTGCCAAAAAAAAAGAAATTTCTTTCAAATTACATGGTGTCAAAAAGTTATACAGATTTGTAAATTACTTCTATTTAAAAAGTCTCAAGTCTTCCAGTACTTATCAGCTGTTGTATGTCCTGCAGAAATGGTGTACTCTTTCCAGTCTGACACAGTGCTCTCTGCTGCTACCTCTGTCCATGTCAGGAACTGTCCAGAGCAGGAGACGTTTTCTATGGGGATTTGCTGCTGCTCTGGACAGTTCCTGACATGGACAGAGGTGGCAGCAGAGAGCACTGTGTCAGACTGGGAAAAATACGCCCCTTCCTGCAGGACATACAACAGCTGATAAGTACTGGAAAACTGGAGATTTTTAAATGGACGATAATTGCAAATCTTTATAACTTTTTGTGACACCCAAGTGTTTTGATTTTTTTATTTTTTTTGCAGGAGTACCCCTTTTAAGCTGCCTGTAATATCACATTTCCCATAGGTATATATCATTCTTCCTCCTCCTGCTCTTTTACATGCCGCCTGTGGATCAGATAGGACATACATGGTGGCAGATTCTCTTTTAAAGGGGTTATCCAGTGCTACAAAAACATGGCCACTTTTCCCCCTACTGTTGTCTCCAGTTCAGGTGTGGTTTGCAATTAATCTCCATTTACTTCAATGAAACTGAGTTTTAAACCCCACCCAATCTGGAGACGAGAGAGGGGGGAAAGTGGCCATGTTTTTGTAGCACTGGATAATCCCTTTAAGGATCATGCCTAAAAATTTTCAGTTGAAATGTCTTTGTTGCATATATGGCCTTATATTTCCCATAGAGTTCCTCTATTCAGGATCCAGCACCCTCCTCACCAGACTTGGGACTGATGGATTTGACTTACGGCAGCCCAGCAGTGTGAGCAGAGCGTCACCTCTTCCATCCTTATAACTTTATCTCCTCTGTTCTCTCCTTCCTCAGGTCTCTCCAGTGACAGTGACCTCATCTCGCTGACCGTGGACATAGACTCTCTGTCCGGGACAGATGATGGAATGGCTTCCAATCAGATTTCACCCAGTAAACCATTCTCCGTTCCACCATCCCCTGGGTTGGTAGCGCAGAACTTTCCTGGTTCCAGCTATGAAGGGGTTAAACCCGAAGCAGAAAAGGAGAGCCGCAGCCTGTTCACTGCCAAACTAAAGCAGAAGCTTGGCAAATCCGATTACCTGGCGAGAGCTGGTGAGCTGATAACCTTGGCCATGAAGAAGGAGACGGAGCAGGACTATGAAGCCGCATTCGGCTTTTACAGAAAAGGTGTCGATCTCCTCCTGGAGGGTGTGCAAGGTGACTATAACAATGACGTAGCCTCGATTATTGCTTCACTTATTGCTTGACTTATACCGTATAAATGTTTTTATGCTCATTCTCACCACTTGGGCTAAAACTAAGCTGAGACTTCCTGTTGTGTCTGTGGTGATAAGAGGAGGCTGCTGTAAAGTGATCTGTACAGCATTGCAGCATCATATGACACCAGTAGATAGAGGAGACAATAGCAGCTCCCTGTGGGATGACCTCTTCACAGGTCACAGAGCGGACTCAGTTATATTTCACATTCAAGTGGACAGTCTGTCTATTGTTGTCTATGTCCATGAACCTTGCTGTAAAGTACATCACTAAATGCTGTTAAGAACAGTCCAGGCAATATGGCCGCCCCCATAACAATGTACAAAAAGTGAAATAAAAAAAATTACAGTCAGAAAATAGAAAATGATAGTAATAAAACAACTTTTTATATCTGGCTCTAATAAGTAATTTAGGTTACTCGTTCCCTTTAAAGAGGATCTGAAAGATCTCCTGATGGGTTTAAAGGGAATCAACCAGCGCAATCGGGATGATATGGTTATATGAACTGCTGTATACAGCTCCTGCAGCAGCCGCGGCACGTACCGGCTGCATCTGCAGCAGGAGCTGTATAACTGAAAAATAGCAGTTTAATCCCCCGGGCGCATGACAGGCAGCGGCAGGGAGGTAGTGACCTGGGCTGCTCCCCGCCCGTATCTAGTCACCGCTCTCTCCCTGTCAGTGCGCTCCGAGGGGATGAATGCCAGGCAGAGAGGTCCGTTACTTGCCTCTCTGCCTGTCAGTCATCCCTCGGAGCGCAGTGATTAGTGATGGGTGGGGAGCCGCCCAGATAACTACCTCCCTCCTCTGCCTGTCACACGCTGGGGGGATTAAAGTGCTTTTTTTCGGGTATACAGCTACTGCTGCAGCCACGACTGGCATGTGCCGCAGCTGGAGCTGTATACAGCGGTTCAGGGAACCATTGGGAACCGATTGGGCTGATTGGTTCCCTTTAAGTAAATAAAATCACAATGCTAGAACATCTTTGATATCATTCCAAAGCTCCTCTGTTATTCCTCCGGGAAATCAATGACTATAGAGAGACCATGTGATCTTGGCTGATGGTGTTGCTTCCCGATTCATCCTGACACCGTCCGATCAGTGCTAACCAGGTCAGTCTGTGTACAGACACCACCTATTAATAAGGAGAATGAGAGGCCCAGTGGTCTGTTTATTCCTACATTTCCAGGAGGAAGAATAGAGCAGAAGTTTAACAAAAGAGGCTCCAGGAGTGTATTTTCATGTGGCGTGTTAGTTTACCTTTCATTTCAAAATAGTTTTGACATGTCAAAAGTTTTGATTGTTCCAGGTCTGAGTGTTCACACCTGTACCGATGGGGAGAAGACCGCTCTGCAGCTTATCCTTTCCCTGCTCTTTGTTAGAATAAGAGTCGCGGGGAGAAGACACGATGCAGTGCAGGCTTCTCCCGGCTCACACTCACCTGCTCTAAAAGCAGTGGTCTGGCTGACTATATCTATAATGCATATCTATAATGTAGATGTATAGTGAGATACAGTATATACATATAATCTGTATATGCACCAGCCAGACCAATACTTTTAAAAAAGAGTGGTGGTCGGTAACCGAGACAACA
Organism: Dendropsophus ebraccatus; assembly: GCF_027789765.1. NCBI lineage: Eukaryota > Metazoa > Chordata > Amphibia > Anura > Hylidae > Dendropsophus > Dendropsophus ebraccatus. The sequence goes on along the minus strand of NC_091468.1, from coordinate 12,799,444 downwards.
AGTTGTCAACAATGGAAAAGAAAGAGCAGCGTATCAGGAGAAGGAAAAAAGTTTGCCAAATTTTATTTGCCAAATAATATTATAATCTATTACAAAAATATTTAACTTGATGAATCCTACAGCATTAATATTGTTAGTTATGCGATAGATATGTGCAGCGTGAAATCCACTGTGGACTTGTTCCATGTGAACGCACCCTTAGGGTCTGTTCACACACTGTATATTGCTCAGTATTTTGCAACCAAAACCAGGCGTGGGTTGGAAACACAGAAAGGCTATTGTTCACACACTGTTGAAATTTAACGGATGGCCGCCATTTAATGGCAAATAACGACCATTATTTCAAAATAATTGCTGTAGTTTTAAATTATTTGCCATTAAATGACGACCATCCGCTAAATTTCAAAAGTGCGTGAACATAGCCTTTCTGTGTTTTCAATCCACGCCTGGTTTTGGTTGCAAAATACTGATCGAAATACTTAGCAAAAATACTGTGTGGGAACATAGCCTTAAAGTGACTCTGTAACCACAATCTGCCCCCCCCCAAACCACTTGTACCTTCGGATAGCTGCTTTTAATCCAAGATGTGTCCTGGGGTCCGTTCCAGCAGGTGATTCAGTAATTGTCCTAAAAGAACAACTTTTAAACTTGCAGCCCTGTGTCAAAGTGTCTGTTCCCTACGCCTGCGCCTCCTCCTCGCCCTCTTCACCATTAGGAATGCTCCAGGCAGAGTTTCTCCTAATCATCATTTGTCTGAACACTTGCATCTATTGCCTTAACAATCCAACCCATATGCAGTGTTCAGACAAGTGATGAATAGGGGAAATCCTTCAAGGGGCATTCCTAATGATGAGGAGGGATGAGGAGGCGGTGCAGGCCTAGGGCACAAGCACTCTAGGCCACACCTATTTGACACAGGGCTGCAAGTTTAAAAGTTGTTTTAGGACAATAACTGCTTAACGGAGCCCAGGACAGATCTTTGATCAAAAGTAGCCATCTGACTGTACAAGATGTGGGTACAGAGTCGCTTTAAGATGAAATATTTATTAAGTGTCCATAGTCTTGTGATCCTTTATTACTGATACAACGCTTCTATTGATCATGTTTTTGGCAGTACTTTTGTCCGTTCTTTCGTATAAGTACAGAGTTACCCATCAGACAGATCTCTTTGCTGTGTATGATAAGGGCAGATGGTTATGCTTAATGGCCCGGCTCTCCTTGGGAAGCCCTCTGGCTGCTGTCCTTAGGTCCCGGGTTGGATCATGTATTATGTATCAGGAGCTCTAAACCTCTTTGCCGGTCACTTTGACTCCTCGTGTTTCTGTGTGATCAGGTTTATCTTCAGAGCTCCAAGTATCCGGTTCTTATTATCAATCACCAGATATGAGTTTTTTTGCGAAACGCGTGAAATAACATACGGCCGTCAGAACATGCTGGAAGTTGTAGTCCTCTTATTGAGGATCTCTGGAATTGTGACTATATCACCAACTCCTACCGTATATCTCATACCCCAGTCCACAACCGCTGATCTCCGTACGTTGCATCAGTCATTTCCACGTCTACAGATCGCATACGTTGTACTTACCCGTTCTCCCTCCTCCTTCTCCTGAAATGGATTATTTACAATCCAGCATCCAAACAGTTATTTGCCTCCTTGTGACTCCCGACGCATTTCTATAGGTTGCATTGTATAAAAAAAAAAACAAAAACAAACAAACTGCACAATTAATCGGCGTTTTCAGGCAGCTCATTGTTCCCGGGAGATGGGCACCGAGGCGTGTTATTGGTACGTTTCGGAGCAAAGGAGTAATTTCTCTTCCGCCTGTAAATGTGCGTTAAGTTTGGTTTTACAGGTAATTAAGTAGCTTTTGAGTTTATGTTCTGTTTGCACTACCAGAAAAAAGGCCTCCAAAATAAGCACTTGCACGGTGCCGCCACCGCCGCACCATCATTTGCTTAAAAAGACTTATAATTACAGCTGACGAAGCATGGACACCATAAAAATGCATTAGTTAGGCTTGACACGTTAATTACCTGTTTTTGCAGATGTTTTTATGTATTGTTATGCGAACAGTTTACAAAATAATTACAGGAAAGTCAAATGGAAAATAAACCAAGGGGGAGGTTTTCCGAGCTGAAATATTTTCATTCATGCGGATCTGGATTAGGCGCAGCTGCTGTTTTTTTTTTAAATTTTTTTTTATATATATCCCCCCTCCCCCGGTAAAAGCCAGGAATCTCAAAGGGTTTATATTAAGGGTGTTTTAATTTCAGCAGCCGTGATGCATTTTTATAAGAGCGATCCGGCAGTATATTATCAGAGGCAGCGGAGAGGCTACCTAGTGGCAGTATGTGCAGACCAGTGATGGAATACAGTTTATGTGCCATTCAGTTTAACATGTTGTCTGAATAGAAAACTCTCTTACCGTCTCGCTCTCACTTGTGCTCTTCCAATCCCTCATTCGTTCCATTATTTTTCCTTGTTTTCTGCTATCTGTTTCCTCCACGCTATCACTTATCCACTCGCTGCATTCTCTACCTTCTCTTTAGATTTTTGTGTCTTCTCTCTTTTGAGCTTTTTGCGTGACCCAACTCTTTTGCTCCCACCATCTTACTCTCTAAACCTCACTCTCTTTCGCTGCTTACTCCCTTCCCTCTTGTGCTTTTTTCTTTCTCCAGTCTTGTACTTCTTGCTCTCCCTCCCTCACACTCGAGTTTTTGTTTCCCTGATCCCTTTAGATTTTTGTCTCTTCCTCGCTTGAGCTTTTTGCATGACCCAAATCATGCTCCCACCATCTTACTCTCTGAACCTCTTACTCTCTTGTACCCCTTGCTTCCTCCCCTCTTGTGATTTTTTCTTTCTCCACTTTTGCCCTCCCAATCTTAAAATTTTTGTTTCCCCCATCCCTTTGGATTTTTTTCTCTTCTTCTCTTGAGCTTGTTGCGGGACCCAACTCTTTTGCTCCCAACATCTTACTCTCCAAACCTCTTGCGCTCCTTACTCCCTCCCCTTTTGTGCGTTTTTCTTTCTCCACTCTTGCACCTATTGCCCCTCTTGCCTTCCCACTCTTGAGTTTTTTGTTTCCCCCATCCCCTTGGATTTTTCTTTCTTCCTCTCTTGAGCTTTTTGCATGACCCTACTGTCTCGCTCCCACCATCCTACTCTCTAAACATCACTCTCTTTCGCTCCTCAATTCTTGTGCTTTTTACTTTCTCCACTCTTGCCCTCCCACTCTTGAACGTTTTGTTTCCCCCATCTCTTTAGAATTCTTGTCTCTTCCTCTATTGAGCATTTTGCATGACCCAACTATTTTGTTCCTACCATCTAGCCATATAGTAGTGAACGAACCTTGTTACATTCACTGATTGCGGGTATGAGCGATCCTTTTTGAGGTTGTTATCTGGTCACTAATTGTTTGCGGCGAGAGAAAATGTTTTTTTTTCCCCCAGAGCGACTGAAAGATTTCTTATGACATAAATGGATTGGCGAATTATCAGCGAAAGACCAACAATGGTTTTTCGACAAGCTGAAAGATCACAATCAGTGACAGTCTAGCAATTTTTGTGTTCGTTGTGTGCTCGCTTAACCCTATTAAACCCATTGGTGGTGGTGATAATCGCTCAGTGTAAGAGCCCTATTCCACCAGACGATTATTGTTTGCATAATCGTTAACGATTAACGATCTCAAACTACCGCTATTGCGAAAGACCTGAAAACGATTCGCGAACTTTTTGCGAACGAGCAACGATAAAAATAGCTCCAGGTCTTATAAAGCGATCAACGATTTCTCGTTCGGTCGTTAATCGTTAACTGCGTTTCAACCGAACAATTATCGTTTAGATTCGAACGATTTTTGGAACCGGCGAGGTGAGTGACCAGGGCTTCTATATCCACCCCCTCCCCGGCCGTACACTGAAAATAACCCCAGCCGGGGTAACTCTTTAAAATCAACTGGTTTCCGAAAGTTATATTAATTTGTAAATTACTTCTATTTAAAAATCTCCAGTCTTCCAGTACTTATCAGCTGCTGTATGTCCTGCAGGAAGTGGATACTCTTTCCAATCTGACACAGTGCTCTCTGCTGCCATCTCTGTCCATGTCAGGAACTGTCCAGAGCAGGAGCAAATCCCCATAGAAAACCTCTCCTGCTCTGGACAATTCCTGATGTTGACAGAGGTGGCAGCAGAGAGCACTGTGTCAGACTGGAGAGAATACACCACTTCCTGCAGGACATACTACAGACAATAAGTACTGGAAGATTTTTAAATAGAATTAAATTGCAAATCTATATAACCAGTTGATGTGACCAAAAAATTTTTTTCCCGCCAGAGTACCCCTTTAATGATTTACATTGACTTAAAGCTGGCAAAAATATACGGTACATATATAGAACATAAATCTGGCATAAATCGTGACCAAACAACCAGAAATATCACAGCCGCTTTGCCGCGCGTCTATGGTGTAAATGTCATCCATAAGACTTTTTGTGCCGTCCATGTCCCTCTCCTCCGTCGGGCTAATACAAGATGTGAAGACCCTTCCAATGTTAGCTGGAACTCTGCACACTGGCCATGAACTGGTAAGTGATGGATGGATTCATGCATTGCTTGGTCAGCATCTGGTTATCAGATCGCTCCCAAAAGCTGCCATTATCCATCTGCCCTGCAAAGCTCGCCTGCTGCCGTCCTTTATCCAGGGTCTTGGGAGCTGCCGATTTACACAGTCCATGTGCGCTTCTTGGACTCTACGTTTGTGACTCCCTCGTGAGAAGCCCACAGCCGAGACCTTCAGAAAACCTGCCACAGTCTTACAATCCCCCCCCCTTCCTTTTAGGCCGTATCTACAAAGACTCTTCTTTCCTTAGAGGTTCTTAAGGACTAACTCAAGTGAAGGGGCGAGTCAATACATTAGACTCATATAGAAGCTTAATAGACTTTAATGTTATTTTCTTGTGCATTTTTTATTTTCTCCTTTTATTTTTTATAACTTTTTTTTTTATAATATTTAACATATTACAAATAGACCCGCCATGTATCATCACCTGTCTATTTTGGTAAATATTTTCAGAAATCTTTTTATTCTTCCTGTAATTATATAGATAAAGTGATATCTGGTTATTACCATTCCTTTACACCAGGGATAGGGAACCGTTGTCCCTCCAGCTGTTGCAGAACTACAATACCCATCAGCCAGTGCTTGGACAGTGAAGGGCCAAGCTTTGGCTATCCAGGCATGATGGGAATTGTAGTTTTACAACAGCTGGAGGGCGGAAGGTTCCCCATCACTCTCTTGCTCAATAGGGTTTTTCCCTACATACCCTGTCCATTTGTGTAAGGACACCCCCATGTGACAAAGAGGAATGGTAACTCCCAGTTGTCGTTTTTATTCATATTATTTCCTTGAGGAATAACAGGGGTCACATGTACGGAAACTAAGGGCCCTATTCCACTGGATGATTATCGTTCGCATAATCGTTAACGATAAACGGTCCAAACGCGCGCTATTGCGAAAGACCTGAAATCGTTCATCCATTTACATGGAAAGATAATCGTTACTTATGATCGTTCTTGCAGTCATCTTGTCGTCGCTATTGGGTTCGTCACTACTGCGAACGACGTCTTATTCAATGCGAACGATTTGCTAACGAGCAACGATAAAAATAGGTCCAGGTCTTATTAAACGATCAACGATTTCTCGTTCGATCGTTAGTCGTTAACTGCTATTCAGCCGAACGATTATCGTTAAGATTCAAACAATTTAACGATAATCTGAACGATAATCGTCCGGTTGAATAGGGCCGTAAGGAGTTAAAAGTGATTGTTTAGTCTATTAGCCACATATTAATTACAGCAGTAAACTATAAAAAAAAGAACCTGATATTATGTAGTGTGGTATCCGGACATTAGCAGAAATCTTAAAGGGACTTTTAAGAATATAATAAAAAAAAAAATAAAAGATCACAAATCTGAGTTTTACTAGTATATCCTCATCTTTTATGGTCCTGGACTAATATACAGTTCAAATCCCTAAAGGGAAAAAAATAAAGGTATCTATATGTGTTATAGGGAGCAGCCATTTTGTCTCTTTCTTCCCTCCCACAAGCAGTTTTGTGAAAGGGGCAGGGCTTAGGGTGTGAGTATCTGCAATAAAGCCCTATGTAAGCCCCTCCTTCATCAGTCATTGGACAGGAAATGGAGGTAGCCAAGAAGAAACTATCTGGAGATTTGTGCCAGAAGGTTCCCCCCCCTCCCCTGGACCTTATAATAGCCTTGTTGATCTTGTACTGTGATCTCCAATATACAGGCCTCCAGCTTTTGTAACACTACAACACCCAGCTTGATTTCTACACATCCTTGTGTCACTACATATAGCAGAAAGCCAACTCCCATGTTTATAAGTTATGAACAGAGCAACGGTCCCCAACCTGCGGCCTTCCCGCTGATACAAAAACTACAATTCCCATCATGCTCTGACAGCCATCAGTCCATTGTTGTACTAGCTGGCGAATGTCATCCAGAAATTGACAATCTTCTGTCTTTGTGGTGCAGGGGAGGCGAGTCCTACACGGCGGGAAGCGGTGAAGAAGAAGACGGCGGAGTATCTGATGCGTGCAGAAACCATTTCCAGCTTGTGTCTTAACCGCTCCTCCGAGATGACCATGCTCATAGATGTAAGTTACTTATGTTACTCTGTAACGGAAAGTCTCTCTGCAAAATACAGGATAGATTCTAAGAACTGCAAAAAATTATAGCCTGGTCAGCTATGACCGCTCCCGTGAAGCATGTATTGACTTGTAAAAAAAAAAAAACAATGCAGAGGGATCTCCTGATCACTACAGGGGGGCCAAACTATTGGCAAAAGATAGATTTTTTAGCATTGATTTGAGTTAAAAGGGTTTTCTGGTAATAACAAAAAAAATATAACAATGTTGTATAAATCTATTATATAGAAAAGGGTGTGTAAAAAATAAAAAAAACTCTGCAGAGCTGCTCAAGCCCTGGGCCCAACAAACAGTTACATATCATTAGGGATTCTGCATGCTGATACTGAGCCTCCCCTGATGTCTATATATTACATGTTACCATTAGAATAGACATTACACTGGGGGAGCTGTCTTTGTCACTAGTGCTGCAGCCTCCCCTGATGACTATATAATACATGTTACCATTAGAATAGACATTACACTGGGGGAAGCTGTCTGTGTCACTAGTGCTGCAACCTTCCCTGATGTCTATATAATACATGTTACCATTAGAATAGACATTACACTGGGGGAAGCTGTCTGTGTCACTAGTGCTGCAACCTTCCCTGATGTCTATTTAATACATGTTACCATTAGAATAGACATTACACTGGGGGGAGCTGTCTGTGTCACTAGTGCTGCAGCTTCCCCTGATGTCTATATACAGTGAAACCTTCCGAGCAGACCACTTCTTCAAGAATACCACCCCCCTTCCAGACCAATTTTTTTTATTTTTATTTTTTAACCATAGTTTCCTATGGACAATGCCTCTCTTTTAGAAGACTACCCCTCAATCCAACCAAAGACTGCTTTTTTGTGCAGATTTTGTAGCTGAAGACCCCCATAAAAAGACCAGAAACAGGATTTACATGTTAAAATTGCTGCTCGACAGAAATTAGAATAAGGCTAGGTTCACACTGCGTTTTCAGCATCCGTTTAACGGATCCGTTTTTTTTAACATCCAGAAAAATAGGGTCAGCAACGTTTTTTGGTCCGTTTTGGTCCGCCAAAAAAAACGGATCCGTTTTTTTTTATAATGGAAGTCAATGGAAAAACGGATACACACAAATGAATCCGTTTTTTGCAATCCGTTTTTCATGCGTTTTTTGCAAAAAAACGGATGCGTTAAATGGATGCTGAAAACGCTGTGTGAACTTAGCCTAAGCATCGGGGAGGCTGAGAATTGCCAGATCCATTAGGTCCCCTTTAGGTTGCTGTGCTGTCCCGGCAGGAACTGCCCCCAGCCATGTGGCTGCCGTGGTATCCTGCCTCAGTCAGTGATTGGCTGAATAGGGCAGTTCCTGCAGGGGCGGGGCATCATCCTCAGCACCCACAAAGTATCCGAGAGGTTTGGGGACAGGAATGTTTAATCCCTGTATCTGTAAATATATAAATGTACAAACCTCACATTTATTATTATCAGACCCTGATGGTTATACAGATTATACTATTTACTGCAAGACGTTATAACCCACACCTCAGCTGCTGCAGAACATCATCATACACCTCAGCTGCTGCAGAACATCATCATACACCTCAGCTGCTGCAGAACCTCATACTACACCTCAGCTGCTGCAGAACCTCATACTACACCTCACCTGCTGCAGAACATCATACTACACCTCAGCTGCTGCAGAACATCATCATACACCTCAGCTGCTGCAGAACCTCATACTACACCTCAGCTGCTGCAGAACCTCATACTACACCTCACCTGCTGCAGAACATCATACTACACCTCAGCTGCTGCAGAACATCATCATGCACCTCAGCTGCTGCAGAACATCATCATACATCTCAGCTGCTGCAGAACATTATCATACATCTCAGCTGCTGCAGAACATCATCATACACCTAAGCTGCTGCAGAACATCATCATACACCTAAGCTGCTGCAGAACCCCATAATACACCTCAGCTGCTGCAGAACCTTATAATACACCTCAGCTGCTGCAGAACCTCATACTACACCTCAGCTGCTGCAGAACCTCATACTACACCTCAGCTGCTGCAGAACCTCATCATACACCTCAGCTGCTGCAGAACATCATCATACACCTCAGCTGCTGCAGAACCTCATAGTACACCTCAGCTGCTGCAGAACCTCATACTACACCTCAGCTGCTGCAGAACATCATCATACGCCTCAGCTGCTGCAGAACATCATCATACACCTCAGCTGCTGCAGAACCTCATAATACACCTCAGCTGCTGCAGAACCTCATCATACACCTCAGCTGCTGCAAAACATTATAATGCACCTCAGCTGCTGCAGAACCTTATCATACACCTCAGCTGCTGCAGAACCTCATCATACACCTCAGCTGCTGCAGAACCTCATACTACACCTCAGCTGCTGGAGAACCTCATACTACACCTCAGCTGCTGCAGAACCTCATACTACACACCTCAGCTGCTGCAGAACATCATCATACACCTCAGCCACTGCAGAACCTCATACTACACCTCAGCTGCTGCAGAACATCATCATACACCTCAGCTGCTGCAGAACATCATCATACACCTCAGCTGCTGCAGAACATCATTATATATCTCAGCTGCTGCAGAACATCATCATACACCTCAGCTGCTGCAGAACCTCATAATACACCTCAGCTGCTGCAGAACATCATCATACACCTCAGCTGCTGCAGAACATCATCATATATCTCAGCTGCTGCAGAACATCATCATACACCTCAGCTGCTGCAGAACCTCATAATACACCTCAGCTGCTGCAGAACCTCATCATACATCTCAGCTGCTGCAAAACATTATAATGCACCTTAGCTCCTGCAGAACCTCATACTACACCCCAGCTGCTGCAGAACCTCATCATACACCTCAGCTGCTGCAGAACCTCATAATACACCTCAGCTGCTGCAGAACCTCATCCCACACCTCAGCTGCTGCAGAACCTCATCCTACACCTCAGCTGCTGCAGAACCTCATCCTACACCTCAGCTGCTGCAGAACCTCATCCTACACCCCAGCTGCTGCAGAACCTCATTATACACCTCAGTTGCTGCAGAACCTCATAATACACCTCAGCTGCTGCAGAACCTCATCCTACACCTCAGCTGCTGCAGAACCTCATCCTACACCTCAGCTGCTGCAGAACCTCATCCTACACCTCAGCTGCTGCAAAACATTATAATGCACCTTAGCTGCTGCAGAACCTCATACTACACCCCAGCTGCTGCAGAACCTCATCATACACCTCAGCTGCTGCAGAACCTCATAATACACCTCAGCTGCTGCAGAACCTCATCCCACACCTCAGCTGCTGCAGAACCTCATCCTACACCTCAGCTGCTGCAGAACCTCATCCTACACCTCAGCTGCTGCAGAACCTCATCCTACACCTCAGCTGCTGCAGAACCTCATCCTACACCTCAGCTGCTGCAGAACCTCATCCTACACCCCAGCTGCTGCAGAACCTCATCCTACACCTCAGTTGCTGCAGAACCTCATAATACACCTCAGCTGCTGCAGAACCTCATCCTACACCTCAGCTGCTGCAGAACCTCATCCTACACCTCAGCTGCTGCAGAACCTCATCCTACACCTCAGCTGCTGCAGAACCTCATAATACACCTCAGCTGCTGCAGAACATCATCATACACCTCAGCTGCTGCAGAACCTCATAATACACCTCAGCTGCTGCAGAACCTTATCATACACCTCAGCTGCTGCAGAACCTCATAATACACCTCAGCTGCTGCAGAACCTCATACTACACACCTCACTCAGCTGCTGCAGAACCCTATACTACACACCCCAGCTGCTGCAGAACCTCATCATACACCTCAGCTGCTGCAGAACCCTTCTCCTACACCTCATCTTACACCTCAGCCACAGACTTTTGTGGCTGAGATGAATATTGACCATGTTGGAATTGTTCCCTAATCCTCAGCTCCTGAGTCTCCATGTACCTCTCTCCAGAGCACATGAACAAATCCCACAAAACTCTTTCATTTTCCTCTTCTCCTTCTGCCGGCTGACAAGCTGTTCAGGTTTATATCGGCTCTCGGACACCGGATGATATAACCAGGGCTGCCATGTTTTTCTTCTTTACTACTGCACCTGTGCTCATTCAGTCTTTATAACTTGCCCAGATCCCACTTATTACGGACACGAGGTTACGGCCGCTGCTTTACTGTAAAATTATTTCCAATCTGAATACTGGGGAAACATTTTAGCTTTTTTTTTTTCTGTTCTTTTATTTTAACTTAGGTTGTCATTTTAAAGGGACAGTTTAAGTATACGCCACCAAACAAAACCACTAGTCAGTATAAACCCTTCAGCCTTCCTTGAAATCCATCATTATTATAATCATGGATTAAACTTCCCTACTGTTGATGGGTCTGTTGCTCCATCCTCCTCTCCCCAAACACATACTTTTACATTATGCTTTGCTGTGACCTTTGGAGGTTGAGAGGTTTTCCTGACCTATGGCTGGGTGATATGGCTAAAAATCTAATTCTTCTTTTTTTTTTTTTATACTCCTTCTCGAATCTCGATTTATTTACTTGTTAACTATGATGGGTGTAGTAGATATTATATAGATATGTTATATAGAGATGTAGTAGATATTATATAGATGTAGTAGTTATAGTAGAGGTATGGAAGATAAGGGTGTAGATAAGGAGAGTAGTAGATAAGAGGAGTAGTAGTAGTGGGAGTAGTAGATCTCCCGGGTGCAGACGAGCGGCCCAGCAGGGGGCGCCCTCATCTGCAGGAGGAGCGTCTTGCCTGGAACACCACTGCTCTCCCTTCAGATCAGAGCGCACTCTTTTTTTCAAAATCGAATTTACCATTTTCAAAGAAATTGAAGTTGATTCTCAAAATCTAGGTGAATTAATCAAATAAATTTGATTAATCGCCCTCTCCTGACCATTACAGTATGTGTTAGGAAATTCTCTCAAATTATACCGCCAAATGGCACAGCAAAGCAGAACTTAAAGGAGGAGAGGAGGATGGATTAACAGAGGTATCATTTTTCAGAGATCCCTCACTTGTCGCAAACGAGATTGTTTAATGTTAACCTGAAATCGTTCACCGTATTACACAGAACGATAGTTGTTAGTTACCATTGTACTATGAACATTTATTCCGTCTGATCCCAGCAAATGAAGGAACAGTGGAAATACACCGAACGATTACAGCGAACGATAAGCGATGATTTTGGTGTCAGCTCCAAACGAACAATGAATGATTTATCGTTGCTTGTTACACATTTACACAAAACGATCATCATTTAAATTCAAACGATATAACGATAATTCACTCGATAATCGTCCCGTGTAATAGGGCCCTTAGGCTGCATTCACACGTCAAGTAAAATTGTCCGTGGTCGCAGATCCATGACTAGAGATGATTGAACAACGCTAATGTTCAGGTTGGTACGAACTCAAACCATCGGTATTTGACTCCCGCAGTCTTCCCATTCCGTGGGGAAGGTGGAGACAGCCCGAGTGACGCCTGGAAAACAGGAATACAGCCCGGGCCATAGGTTGTATACCTGTTTTCCAGGCGGGACTCGGCCTGTCTCCACCTTCCCCACGAAACGGGAAGACTGCAGGAGTCAAATACCGGTGGTTCGAGTTCGTACGAACCTGTACATTAGCGTTGTTCGATCATCTCTATCTATGACCACAGACAAGTTTAGGAACCATTTAAGTGCAGCCATTCACACAATCTGTGCCGCGATCCCCACCATGAAATATTGTGCGCATCGCGGCAGTGATTCATGAGAGGAGCGTAGGAGACAACTACTTGCCTACTCCCCACCGTGCCGGTGAACATGTGAACAGGCTGGCACAGGGGGAGTAGGCCATTAGTTGTCTTCTGCGCTCCTGTAAATTCTGCGGTGGGGGATGTCTGCACTTTATGGGATCCATGCCACGATCATACTCCGGTCTTCGCGGCACGGATCGCGTGAATGAGGCCTAAGTTGAGTCAGCCTAGGTGGTATTACTTTCAGTGGAGGGATGTCCGTCAGTCTAGCTGCCCTCTTACGTCCAGCACAGATAAGGATGTTCCCGGGAATGTATCATCTACACTCAATGAGAATCTTTTTTATTTCTTCTTCTACTTCCCCCATAAACATTTGGCGGCTCGGAGCAGAACATCAGCCCCTTTGATTCCCCTTTAAGCCCTTTGTGCTCTTCTTTCTCTATTACATTGTTTTTTTCCATTTCCTTCTCCATCCTCTTAATTTATTTACTCGCAACTTAATAATTAGAAGCACACATAAAACGTCATCTTTCATCTCGGGCTCTGTGATTTATGATAAATTTAGTTTCCTTCGGCCTGGCATTTGCTCCAGCAGGCGGCCTTCCTTCAAGTACCTCGCTGATTGATGTCTTATCTTTGATATGTTCCATTAGCCTCCAGGAGCAGAGAGTTCAAGGCCCTCTCCGAACCTGAGGAGTCCTGCGGAGGAACTGAAGGCCTTCAGAGTCCTTGGGGTGATTGACAAGGTAATTCTTCAGCATCTCTTCAAGAGTTCACTCATAAATCGACCGCATGCTGACATGGCCTCTTTGAAGCCGAGGATCTTAAGGATATGAAACAAAAGGGGAAAATGACTCGAATGCATCTGCACTTTTAAAATAACAAAAGCAATGGAAGGGGAAAAAAAAAAAAATAGGCAAGCTTTATGTAAGCAATTCATCTAAGCGACTGTGAAATCTGTTTGAGATAGAGGGCAGAGAACATCTTTTCTTGGTCAACAATGTGGCGTGGCTCACAAAGCGGGGTCGTGATATGTAAAGGGAGACTTGATTTCCTTCTAATTGGAGGTCAGGCAGCCGGCTGAAAGGAACTGGTTATGTTTTACACAGTGATCGCACCTCACCAGACAGGTTTTCTATCATTTGGCGTAAAGATCGACTTTCTATTTTATAGAAATTAACAGGGGTTGTGATCACAGGCCGTTTTGCAATATACTCGCTTTAAATTTTTTAAAGTTTTCTATGTTTTAAGAGGTTCTCTGGCGAAACTTTTTTTTTTTTTTTTCCATCAAATCAACTGGTTTCAGAAAGTTTATATAGATTTGTAAATTACTTCTGTTTAAAAATCTCTGGTTTTCCAGTACTTATCAGATGCCAAAAGCCATCCCTTGACCCTCCCTCCTTATCCAGCTACAGCCTCATCTCACTTCTCCCCTTTGCCTCAAAACTCCCGTAACGACGTGTCTACCATGAACTGTCCTCCCACTTTTCATCCAACTCACTTTTTGACTCCCTGCAATCCGGCTTTCGCCCCCACCACTCCACAGAAACTGCCCTCACCAAAGTGGCTAACGACCTGCTAGCTGCCAAAGCCTTACGCCACTACTCTGTGCTCCTTCTCCTTGACCCATCTTCTGCCTTAGACACAGTTGACCATTCTCTCCGCTTTTAGTGTCTCCCACACCACCTCCTTTCCTCGTCCCCTCACTGTTGGTGTCCCCCAAGGCTCTGTACTCGGGCCTCTTCTCTTCTCCATCTATACCTCTGGCCTGGGACATATCATAGAATCCCACGGCTTCAGGTACCACCCCTACGCCGATGACACTCAGATCTACCTCTCTGGTCCGGATGTCACCTCTTTTCTATCTAGGATTCCAAAGTGTCTATTGGCCATATCTTCCTTCTTCTCTTCCCACTTTCTAAAGCTCAACATGGACTAAACAGAACTAATCATCTTTCCCCCACCTCGCTCCACCCTGCCGTCTAATTTGTCAATCACTATCAATGGCTGCACTCTGTCCCATGTCACTCAAGTCCGTTGCCTTTTAGTAAATTTGATGAGCTAAATGGGGACAGGGCTTTTGTTGAGTACATTGAGTAAACATCCACAGTGCAGGAAGAAAACAAGGTAAGTAAAAAAAAAAACCCAGTAGATCCTCCCTTTTCCTGTACAAATTGCCCGCAGTGTCTGGAACGCGGTCCAGCCCCCCTCCTCATCATGCTGCAGCCCCCCCCTTCATGCTCCAGCCCCCTTTCTCCTCTTGCTCCAGCTCCCCCTGTCATGCTCCAGCCCACTCTTTCCTTATGCTCCAGCCCCCTCTCTCGTCATGCTTCAGCCACCCCTCTCATGCTTTAGCCCCCCACTCATGCTCCAACCCCCCACTCATGCTCCAGCTCCCCACTCATGCTCCAGCCCCCTCTCTCCTCATGCTCCAGTCCGCCTCTTCTCTTGCTTTAGTCCCCTCCTAATGCTCTAGCGCCCCTTCCTCCTCATGCTCCAACCCTCCCCCCTCCTCTGTGGAAGTTCTCAGCACGGAATGACAGACAGAGGATGTGGAGCACCAGAGACCAGAAGAGGTAGGACCTTTCCTGCTCTCCAGATATCCCCTCTAAGGTCCTGCCACAGCATATCCATATGATTAAAGGGGTATTCCGTCCAAATTCATTATTACAGTATTAGGCTATGTTCACACTACGTAAGTTTCCGGCCGTAGCGCGTTCCGTGAATAAGCGGCCGGAGACTTACGTAGTTTGCGTATAATGGAAAGTATACGAAGTACGGCTGCACAGTTCACACTACGTAAGAACTTACGCCCGGATCGTACGCGGCGGCGTAAAAAAGGAACCAGACCATTGTTTGTGGACGAAAATGCCGTAACTTACGCCCATAGCGTTACATGCGGTCCCGTACGTAGTGGTGATTTCTTCATTTTTGCAGCTTTTTGTGCCGATCCAAAAGGTTCTGTGGGGTGTCTGGGGCTAGGGGAAGATATTCAAGTAAAAGACCGCTGTCAGATCGCTACGTAGGGCGCTCGGGAAGTGTAAGTAGACTTCGGGCGTAAGTTCGCGGTCCGTACGTAGCCGGCCGCAAGTAGCGTAAATCTCCGGCCTGAGTTTACCGCGTATATGTCCGGCCGCGACATATACGCAGTGTGAACACAGCCTTAAAATGTATGCAGCAAGCTTTGCAAACTTTCATTTGGCTCTAATAGTCGCTTCTGCGGCATTCGGATGCTTTGAAAGGTCACTCACCCCCTTCAAGATGCCGAAAATCTGTAGCCGGGTTATAACCCCTGCACTATTCTAGCGCTGCTGAAAGGCGCTGTCGCTATACAGAGCGCGGTTAGTTTCTCCCTGTTCTGTATACTCTTACATACAATACACGGGGAGTGGGGAGGCTGCTCGACAGGATTGCAGTGACTCCCCTCATGTACTGTATAGAAGAATACATGGAGGAACAACCCCCTGCAGGGTTTATAGCCTTGCAGCTTCCGACATAAACATTGGTGGCAGCAGATGGACCGCTGGCCACTAAATGGAAGTGCATGCTGTGTATGTGGAAGTGCATTTTTAAAAAAATAAAGTTATATTACAAAGTAATATGACTTTTTTAAGCAATATATTTATCAGAAATTGTTAAATTATTAGTGCCCCCCCCCCCCCGGTAGGCGCTGGCACGTATACCTACAGCAGCTGATCGGTGTCCCGTGACTCGGCTTCGTTCCGGTCCCGCGGCGCTGTTCAAATGCGGCGCACACTCACTTCAGCCTCTGCAGTGACTTCTCTTCTCTGTCCTGTAATTGAACGCCGGAAGTCACGCACTTCCATAGAGAATCCATTAAAGCGCGTGAGTTCCGGCGTATAATCACAGTACAGAGAAGAGGTGTCACTGCAGAGGCTGAAGTGAGCACGCGCCGGATTTGAACAGCCCCGTGGGACACCGATTAGCTGCGGTGAGTATATGTGCCAGAGCCTACCGGGGGCCGGCCAATAATAATTTTTTGTGAGCTGCTTCTTTATTCTCCAGAGTACCCCTTTAACTGTATTCAGTGAGCTCATCAGCTCCCCCTAATGGTGAGTAAAGACTGCCAGAATTTTATCATTCATTTCAGGGAATTTAGAGCAGAAAGGAAAGCACCGGCTGCTGTAATTGTACAGTAAAAGGGGGATATTCACTTCCAGTATATCTATTAATGGAGTCACTACAGTAATAGTCATAACCCACTCCTTTAAGAATTCTTATTTAACATTGTGAGAGTTACAGATGGCCCCTGTGCCGCCATCAGATGCCTCTCCGGTGACCTTGTCTGTTATTTGCTAAGGTGACAAATGGCTTCGCCCTGCTCCCTTGTTCCATGGGCTTGCCTGTTGCCTGCCTCCGGGTCTGTGCCTCCCCTTCTGCTGACTTGTGCCGGATTCCTTCCATCTCATGTCTCAGGGCTTTGATGCATATGTTCTGAAGGTGGCCACACTGACTTTGGTTGGGAGCAGATGGTAAACCTTCAGGCTGCCACCGGCTATACTGGTGTTAAGTTGGAAAGTTAACGTTTGATGATGGTTCAGCAGTGCATATGAAAGGATTTGACAAGAGAAATATATTTAATTAAAAAAATTAGCATAGTAAACATTTTTACATTTGTATTCAATGGAAATATTGGGAAATGAACTTTATTAGAAAAAAAGCCAGAAGGCATTCCGATTTATATTGCCGGTAACAGATGAATAGTACAGGGCTGGGGAATATTGCTGTTTTATAGCTTTGTTATCCAAAGGAGGTGTGATGTGGATACAATACAAGATATGTATACGTCTGCTGATAGATGAGTATACACAGTATGGGGTGTGAGAGCGATAGATATATGTATGATGTAAGGTAGAGAGAGATAGAGATCAGATAGGGAGATGGATAGATAGATGGATGGATAAGGAGATGGAAAGATGGATAGGATAGATGGATAGGATAGATGGATAGATAGATGGATGGATAGGATAGATGGATGGATAGGATAGATGGATGGATAGGATAGATGGATGGATAGGATAGATGGATGGATAGGATAGATGGATGGATAGGATAGATGGATGGATAGGATAGATGGATGGATAGGATAGATGGATGGATAAGGAGATGGAAAGATGGATAGGGAGATGGATGGATGGATAGGGAGATGGATAGATGGATGGATGGATAGGGAGATGGATAGATAGATGGATAAAGAGATGGAAAGATGGATAGGATAGATAGATGGATAGGATAGATAGATGGATAGGATAGGTAGATGGATAGGATAGATAGATAGATGGATAGGATAGATAGATAGATAGATGATAAGGAGATGGAAAGATGGATTGGATAGATGGATAGATGGATGGATAGGATAGATGGATGGATAGGATGGATGGATAGGGAGATGGATAGATAGATGGATGAATAGATAGATGGAAAGGGAGATGGATAGAGAGATAGAGAGATGTGAAATAATAGATAAAAAATAGATATGAGATCGATATAATCCTACAATAGGTGGGATATATCATACAAAATGTAACCGGTTCTTGAAGTTGATGTTGGAAGCAGAAAAGTAGGCAAGTGTAGATGAAGTCCAGAACGGCCGGTCTTGTGGAGTTTTATCAGAATACAGTGATCGTGGGCGCCCGAGGCCAATTGTCCACCTGGTCTAATTCCGTAGAAGAGCTACTGTAGAGCGAACAGCTGAAATTTTCCTGCTGGCTATGATAGAAAGGTATCAGATCACACAGGGCATTGCATTTTGCTGTTTTGCCAAAGATTGATCAGCTTGCCGGAAAATGCCTACAATGGGTACGTAAGCATGAGGACTGAACCATGGAGCAATAGAAGAAGGTGGACTGGTCTGATGAATGGGGCTTTACATTATATGCATGGCCGGGTGCATGTTTGTCACGTACCTGGAGTGATAAGCAGAAGCTGCCTCCAAATGGTGGTGTCAAGGAGCTGCTTTGTATATTCTTATTCCCAAAATTTCCAGATGAGCATGAATGGGGCCTGAAAGTGTCCACATGTCTTTGCGATGGTCCTATAGAGGAGAAACATTACCCCTTAGGTCCCAACAATAGTCCTCAATAGTCCAACAATAGTCCTGACAAGGGGCAACAACTCCGAAACAGCATCTACAGATGGGTATCTTTTCCTACTGGAGGGTTTGCTGGCTTGGCCTAAATCCCCAGTCATGTTCTAAGGCTTCTTATTGGGAGGGAAAGCTAACTCTTCGTATAGCCTTTCTACCTGGGGTAGAGATGGCACCAGGATGCACTATGGGAAGAAAAAAAGATGGTGGGGGCAGTGTAATGGGCAATGTTCTGCTGTGGACCTTGTGTCCTGGCGTCATCTGGATGTTACGGTGACACCGACCACTTACCTAACCATTGTACACACCAAGTCCCCCCTTTATGGCAGTGGACCCCCTTATATATAATGGATAATGCCTCGGAGGCCATACTACAGACATTGTTCAGGAATGAGGAACATGATGAAGACATCAAAATGTTGACTGTCGATTACCCAAATCCCAGTCCGATCCGTCATCTGTGGGATGTGCTGGAGATACAAGAAGGCCGCACTCCACGCTACATCTTGCAGGACCTGCAGATAAAATCTTGGTGCCATATACTACAGGGCACCTTCAGAGGGCTTGTAGAGTCCATGGCCCAACAGGCAGAGCTGGTTTGGTGGCACAAGGGGCATCTTCACCCTGCTTGGGCTTTGTTGGTATGGCTAATAAAGTGTATATACACCTTGCCCCCTATAGTTCTACGATGATCCCTTACTCCTGGGCCGGTGCATAAAAGAGAGCTCCCTGGAACAATGGAATGGATGAAAATAAAACAACACCATCTTTAATAATATATCTATTGAGAGAGTGAAAAGCCTCTTATGCCTATTTTGCCGTAATATGAACACAGTGGAGCTCCCATTCAGCCCATTCTGTGGAGGGTACTATACGGCAGATGAGACAAATCTCCTAAGAAGCAGGTTATAGAAGCAGCCATTCTGTGTTATACTATAGCCTCCCGTCGCAGCGCCGTCTCCTATTGTACTCTATGCAAATCTGCTTCTCTCTCAACGACGGGGAAAACGAGAGAGAGAGAAAAAAACTCATCAGGGAGAAGAGGAATCTATTAATTGTATTCACGGAGGAAGGTGTTCTATCAAAAGTAATTATTTCCTAATCGCTATTTGTTATCCCCGAGTATGTTTTATCACAAAACACAAGATCGCTGTAATAAGAGCCTTTCACTGGGAGGACAATGGGGCCAAATTAGAGCAAAATTAGATTTTTGTCTTTCTAGATTGTTGAACAAACCAATGAGCTGTCGTTATTTGCTTCTTTCTCTGAATATTGCTGCGCTCTTCGCTGGCAGGGAACAGATCCTATCCGAAGGGTTATCGGCGCTCTCCCTCTGTCCTTTATGTCGACAGCTTCATTAGAAATTGGACTCGTGTCAGGACGGCATAAAAAAAAAAAAAAAGAGAAAAAAAGGGAAAGAGCTACTTGGCTGGGTCCGATGTGTAGTGAATGGAGCCATCATATTAATACACAGCCGCAGAATTGTTCATTAAGAAACGACTTGCACTAAGAGTGATGCATGTTAAATGCGAACTTCTCCAGATGGTCTGAACGAGAGTTTCCCTTTTTATAAAGCTGGATTGCTGATCACTTTCGGAGGACTTTGTGCGCGGCCATGCAAATTTAAAGGGATGAAATATTCAGCAAATGTAGTTCTGTGCAGAGCGAGGGCTTATAACCTTCATGACGCCATTAGCACGCTGGGATGCAGAATACAAGATTTTTTAAAGGGCATCTCCTTTGGCTCTTTTTTGGCTAAATTTAAAAAAAATAAATAAATCCGGACACTTGATGGATTTATCTAAAAAAAATAAATAAAAACAGATCAGTTCTGTTTTATCAAAGTTTGCAATTTTTTTTATTTATTTTAAACAAATCCGTTCCCCCCCCCCCCCGCCCTTCCTTAAAGGGATTATCCCAAATTAAAATTTATTTCCTATCCCTTGTGATCAGTGGGCTGTCTCAGCTGTCCAATTCCTACATCATGAGGGCAGAGATCAGTTCCCCCCTAAGTTCACCCACAGCTCCAATCCTTCTCAAGAGGCTAGGCTATGTTTGGAAGTTCCATAGACGGTGAATAGAAAGATGGTCAAGCCTGTGGATTACTTCTTCATTTGGAGGTCAGCTAATCTCTGTTCCCATGATTGGTGGCGTTTCCACTGTTGACTCCCCATTGATGAACTAGTTTTTCCTTCTAAGGGTAGGGGTATAGCATTTTATCTTAAAGAAACCAGACAGATATGGGGGGGAAAGAATGACTTGCCATTGCCTTACTGCTGAGACCTGCTGCGATAAGGAGATAGCCAGGGAGAAAACGTGGCGGCTATGTGATCCACTTCCCAGTCGGTCTCTTGATCAGCTGTGAGGCTACATCATCAGAATTGGTGAGCGTCTGGGGAGTGGATCCCCCTGCTGCCGCGCTCTCTCCCCAGCTATATCTCCTGATCTCAGTGGGTGTCAGCAGTGAGGCCTGTTACGATTCATAACTTTTGACATGTCCGATAAGTTATCTTTAGGCTCAAGCCATTTGATTTTAAAGGGTACCTGTCATTGAACATGACCTATTCCGTTTTTAGTTGTGCAGAATAGTGCAAAAGTCTAAGCTAATGGATCCACCTAAAATAAAGAATGCAATGAACAGGACAGAAACAGCAATTTGGCCATATGTTTCCTCATAGCCACCTACAGTAGTAGGTCTGTTCGGTGCATACGTCACAAGGGTATTTCTTATCTTGAGATGTGTACTTCTGGTGGAAACAAGTTAATATTATGTGAAAAGTCATCCATATGGGAATATTACCAAAAGGGGTGATCTAGGTCAAATGGAAGCATATGGGTACGATTGCTGGCTGATGCGGGTCACATGATTGGCAGCAAGGACTGGGCACTCTTAGGCCTTATGCACACGTGTAAGGAAAATTCTTCTCTATCAAGTAGGACCAAACACCGAGGTTATAGCAAGCTTCTTTATTTCCAGCTAGCCGGGAGAGCTCACACAGACAGCATCTAGAGTGAGGTCTAAGGAAGACACAATGGGCTTAGCTTTTATAACAGCTGAGATAACAAGGAGCTGACTTTTTTTACAACATATGGTACAATACAGAGATAGAACTTGCTTACTCAGGAGTCAACTTAATAATACATATGAAATCAACCTTTAAATTAACCCTTTATAATATATATTTTAAATATTTTCCTAACAACACGTTCAGTATTTTTTTCTGGTCCTGAAACAACCCGTGAGAAATTGCGGATTGGACATCCGTATTCCATCCGTATTCCATCCGTATTCCATCCGTATTTCCGTAATTCCATTTTTTTACTACTCATTGCTTTTCAATGCACTTCATCCGGATTTTTTTGCGGAAATACGGATGCCAACATGTTACAATCCGTAAACAATCCGTAACCAATTGATTTCAATGAGAGGATCCGCAAAAAAAAATGGGTCCGCACCCGGTCCGCACTAGGACATGTCCTTTTTTTTTTACGGATTGATTTTCATCCATTTCTGCTACTGATCGTGTGAATAGCCCAATAGACTTCAATGTGCTCTAACTCGGATCCGGAAATACGGATCCGTAAATTACGGAACGTGTGAATAAGGCCTTAGAATGGTAGCAGTGGGGGAAGGGGCATATGAGATTTGTTATGATTCGCGCACTGTACCAGCATTACACCAGCCTCTCCGCCAGTACTACGTGCACCAGATTTATCAACATCGTTCATGCTCATGTTTGTTCCTCCATAGAGATGAGTGAACTTAGAGCATGCTTTGGTTCGTCTGAACTCGAATGCTCTGCATTTGATTACCGGTGGCTGAAGAAGCTGGATGCAGACCTAGTTAGTAATAGAAAACATCTGGCTGTATCAGTGTTTTCCAGGCAGCCTTCAAAAGAGCTTCAGACAAACTCGAATGTGCTCGACGTTCCCTCATCTGTATTCTTCTGAATTGGCTTCCTCTGTTTTTGAGTCCCAGGGAGTGTAGCGTGCTGCAGTATCCAGAAGACGACTATGACGGAACATACGGACTATGTTATATCTTTCATGGCTTGAAATCAAGCGTGATACCAGTGTGAAGACAGTCCTAGCAATTCAGGTGTATAAGCCCAGGAAAAGCACTTTGAGATGCAGTTTGTTTTGAAGGTGGTCCTCCAGCAAGAAGTATAAGCCATACCCTTAGATCCTTTTAAAGTCACTTCTTTAGTTAAGAAATTGCATCAGAGCTTAGTGTGTGTGGTTTTATCCTAAATCTGAAGTGTGGATGACCCATAGGTATTGAGAGCTAAAGGTGCCCATACACTTTATACTAAGGTCATCTAAATCCACCGCTGGGGTATGAGATGTTTGTGGTCCTCCTGACTGTAGAGAAGAGTCTGGTGTGATGGATTTCCACTGGCCGACCCTTTTTGGCCGTCAGAAGACAAAAGAAACATTCTACTGAAATCCATGCACAGGCCCAAATGTACCAAGACTTAGGCCTCATTCACACGTCCAGTAATATTTCAGGACGTTTTTTCTTGCGAATCTGCAAAAAATAGGTAGACAATAGTTTAAAATAAGGTGATCCCTATTGTTGTGGACATTATGGATGGAACATACGTAACGTCGGCAAAAGCTGCAGATCCCATAGACTTCTATTGGTTAATTGTCCCGTAATTACTCTCTGCATTAGAAAAAATGTCCTATTTTTTTGCTGAACGGATTAAAGATCTGTAAAATAAAAGATAGTTTGAATAGCTGGATAGAAATCAATGGGCCCTAAATCTGTTTGTTATTGTGGATTTGCAATTATGGACAAATTTGCAGAATGCGTGAATAAGGCCTAAGAAAGAAGAAAGTTGGAGTGTTTGCCACTTAATTCATATTAAGGCATGTTAAATGGGACTGTCAGAAAATGAATGAATGAATGAACCTCCCATTGGATGGATTGATTGTATGGAGCCTATATCCTATTGTTGTTGGTGCCAGTTTTAATGGTTAATTTTTAAACAGATTTAGGTTTACCCTAATATTTCCAACATTTCCTTTGTTTATTGACTTAATTTTTACATAATTTTTGAAGAATTTTGGGAAAATTTGCTGTTTTTTTATTTGTATATATGTATATTTTTTTTCTCACAATGCAATATCAGTGGGATACCATTGTTATAGATGTATGTCAGCTGGACCTCAGGGAAACACTTTTAAAACCCCTTTAAAATTTTCTCTCTTAAAGCGACTCTGTACCCACAATCTGCCCCCCAAACCATTTGGACCTTCAGATAGCTGCTTTTAATCCAAGACCTGTCCTGGGGTCCGTTTGGCAGGTGATGCAAAAAAGAACTTTTAAGCCTGCAGCCCTGTGTCAAACTTGTGTGGCATAGAGTGTCTGTGCCCAAGCCTTGCACCGCCTCTCTGTCCTTCCTCCCCGCCCACCTCTTCATTAGAAATGCCCCTAGAAAGATTTCTCCTATTCATTACCTGTCTAAGAGGTGCTCATATGCTGGATTGTTAAGGCCCATGTGCAGTGTTCAGACAAGTGATGAATAGGAAAAATCCTGACTGGGGCATTCCTAATGGTTAGGAGGGCGGGAAGGAGGGACGGAGAGGCGGTGCAAGCCTTGGGCATACACATTCTCTAGGCCATGACAATTTGACACAGGGCTGCAAGTTTAACCCCTTAAGGACCGCGGGCGTATATTTACATCCTGTGGTCGGTAAGGGAGTTCAGAGCGGGGCCGCGCGGCGACCCCGCTTAGAACCGCCGCAGCGGTCCTGGGTGCCGCATGTAGCCTGGGACTGCGGCTATTAGCAGGCACGGTCCAATCGCTGTGCCCACTAATCAGGTAATCCGATGCAGCCGGAAGCAATCGAGTGCCTATCTCATTGATCTATGCTGCATATCTGCTGCAAGTCAAAATCACCCCCCTTTTCCCATGTTATAAATAAAAAATAAATATGTTTGGTATCGCTGCATGCGTAATCGCCGGAACTATTAATTTATCACATTCTCGCACAGTAAACAGTGTTCGCGCAAAAAAATCCCAAAGTGCAAAATTGCGCATTTTTGGTTGCATCAAATGTAGAAAAATTGTAATAAAGAGTGATCAAAAATTTCATGTGGGTTTCTAGGTGAAAAATTGCAAGTGCTATGGCCTTTTAAGCACAAGGAGGAAAAAACGAAAACGCAAAAAAATAAATTGGCTCGGTCCAATAACTGCATCACCTGCCGAACGGACCTGAGGACAGATCTTGGATTAAAAGCAGCTTTCTAACAGTATAAATAGTTTGGGGGGGGGGGGGCAGAGTGTGGGTACAGAGTCACTTTAAATGGGTACTCCGGGCAAAATCAAATCCTGTGCTAACAATCCAAAGTTATATAACATTGTCAATTACACACATTATGAGATCTGTACGTTTACCAACTTTTACACCCATCCATCTCTCCCCAGAAGTTCTGTAATCCATCTGAAAATGAATCTTTCACATCATAAGTCTATTCCACATGCGCCATCTTGAGACGGGACGTTGCTCACCCGGCCCACTGGCCGTGAGTGTTCCTTTACTTTTCCCCTCTCACTTCCCTGTCTCTGGATCTCCCAAAGTCTAGTATGTGGAGAAGCAACGGCCACAGTGCGAGGACATTGTGGTCGCGTGATCACAGCCAAGGGGGGGCGATCAGAGATCAAGGGAGGCAGGGAAGTAAGACTTCAGGCTAGGAATGGAGGGCGGAAAGTGGGCAGGGAGTGGGGTGGGAGAGAAACTGACGCACCTGGGAATTGGTGGTGACAGAAAGGCGTGTACCAGGCACCGACAGTGGCCAGGCTGGGCAGACATTGTTCAGAAAGGAAGCCTCTACGATTTCCCAATTGTGTGACTAGCTTTATTTTTTAGGGGAGTTCCTGAAATCCTTCCTTAATAGGGGCATTCAACCTATAGGAAATGCATGCTAAATAGCAGGAATGGGGAACCTTCAACACCCCAGCTGTTGCAAAATTCTAATTCCCATCATGCCTGGACAGCCTTTGCAGTTTTTATTCTCACCACTGGGGCTAAAACTAAGCATAGACTTCCTGTTGTGTCTGTAATGATAAGAGGAGTCTGCTGTAAAGTGATCTGTACAGCATTGCAGCATCATGTGACACCAGTAGATAGAGGAGACAATAGCAGCTCCCTGTGGAATGACCTCTTCACAGGTCACACAGTGCGCTCAGTAATGTCTCACATTCATCTCAAGGGGAGAGAGTCTGTCTATTGTCGTCTATGTCCATGAGTCTTGCTGTTAAGTAGGTCACTAAATGCTGTTAGGAACAGTCCAGGCAATATGGCCCCCATAACAATGTAAAAAAAATTCAAGTCAGAAAATAGAAACAAATTAGAACAAAAGAACAAGTTTTGGTATCTGATTCTAATCACTAAAAGAAAATTTAGGTGACACAATCCCTTTAAGTAACTGGGCCAATGTAGGGGGGGGGTTGGCTGCAGAACTCGCATGCACCTGTGTTCCAGCTAAGCAATAGTTAACCACCCTGCTATACACGGCATGTGTCAAAGAGCTGCAAGTTGAAGGTGCTTCTCTTAAAGACTGTTGTTAACTAAACATTATTGCCAAACAGATGGGAAGCACTCACCAGCCTGATGTTTTCAGCCCTAATTATATTATCACCAGTCCTGTACGGCTCAGTTGAAGAGGTGTATCCAGGGGCCAATTTATAATCATTTAGGCAACACCTGTTTGGGAAAAACTGACAGTCAAAGGGCACATTTAAAAAAAATCACATATGTTCCCGTATTTATTACTTGAATGTGGCCGGTATCCAGCTGCAAGGAGTGCGGGGAGTGTGAAACGCCTGGTGTAGGAGCCCGCGCCGCCACCGAGGAGTCTGAGTAAGGCGTAAATGTCAAGGAAAGCAAAGATATTAAAGAGGCCGAGAAGCCATTATGTACATAACGCCCGCTTACTGAGATCTGCACGTGAAGCTCCAGTAAAATTATTAAAGAATGGAGATGAGCGCGACTGGAGCATGCATGAGTGTGATCGGTCGGTGGCTGGAGAAGTTAGAGTCCTGGAAAACATGGATACAACCGTAGGTCAAGTCCAAGTTTTCACAAACTCCTTGGGGCTGCATCCAACTTCTTCAGCCACCGGTAATCAGATTCCACGCAATTGGTCTCGAGTTGCGGTCATCTCTAGTAAAGAACTATCCTTGTATTGTATAGGGCGTGTTTACACGTCCATGTTTTTGGCACACGAGTCAGGCTGATTTCAGTGAAAGGAAAATTGTAGGGTTGCCATTGAAGTAGATGGGATTTTCAGGGCTGTTAACCCCCTCCCCTTGATTTGAAGTGACTGATCACTAATCGCTGGCTCTGTTACAAGGGGGCAGATAATCGCTCTGTGTAGTAGGGCCTATGGTTATTAGCCGACTACATTCAGGCCATTTAAGTCTTTGGGGGACATGTACCTGCACCCTTTTTGCCGGCTTTGTGCAATAAATCTACACCTCCTTCCAGATTTGTATCCTGATTTATGCCGGTGAGCTGGTCGAAATCATGGTAGATCAGGCGCGGGAGGAGGCCATCAGGCGAGTGAGGGATATGGCAGGCATACCCCAGGGAGATGGGTGAATCTGCTCCTTCTTTCTGGTGTACGCCCAGGGCTCAGACTTTGTAAATGTCCCCCATAGGGCCCCATGAGTTATAGTAAATCTGCCCCCACATTCTCATCAGTTCAGTTCTAGAAATCTCTGAGCAGTGCCAAAGGGTATAGAGGATTTTCATACTGGAAATCGGTGGTGGCCCAAGATGAAGTCTGCTAATTGTAGTTCACCTTAAAGGAGATGTCCGGCAAAATGTTTTATTACAATATTGTATTGCCCCCCAAAAGTTATACAAATCACCAATATAAACTTATTACGGGAAATGCTTATAAAGTGCTTTTTTCCCTGCACTTACTACTGCATCAAGGCTTCACTTCCTGGATAACATGGTGATGTCACTTCCTGGATAACATGGTGATGTCACTTCCTGGATAACATGGTGATGTCACGCCCCGACTCCCAGAGCTGTGCGGGCTGTGGCTGATGGAGAGAATGATGACAGAGGGACACAGGGCACTGGAGGGACACTGAGCATCCCTCTGCCATCATCCTCTCCAGCAGCCACAGCCCGCACAGCTCTGGGAGTCGGGGCGTGACATCACCATGTTATCCAGGAAGTGACATCACCCTGTTATCCAGGAAGTGACATCACCCTGTTATCCAGGAAGTGACATCACCCTGTTATCCAGGAAGTGACATCACCCTGTTATCCAGGAAGTGACATCACCCTGTTATCCAGGAAGTGACATCACCATGTTATCCAGGAAGTGAAGCCTTGATGCAGTAGTAAGTGCAGGGAAAAAAAGCACTTCATAAGCATTTCCTGTAATAAGTGTTTATTGGTGATTTGTATATCTTTTGATGTGCAATACAGTATTTTAATAACATTTTTGCCAGACTTTTCTTTTAAGAGAACCAGTCAGTATAATTGTGCTGATATGGTTCCCTGCAACACAGTATAGATCTACTGTGCAGTTCCCGGAGCATACAGTACCAGCCATGGCTGCAGCAATAGCTTTCCATGGGGGAATAAGATGTTTTATTACGCCGCACAAGGCTGGGAGAGGGGTGGGAACTGGTCATCTTTTGGGCTGGGAGCCATCCAGGATTAGCCATGGCTCTCTGACTGTCAATCATTTCCGCACTGCATGCTGACAGGCAGAAAGCCATGACTAGTCATAAGGGGGTCCCCATGCAGATGACTAGTTGCCGCCCCTCTCCCGGCCTCGCACAGCGTAATAAAACCTCTTTTTCCCCTTTGTAAAGCTACTGCTGCAGACATAGCTGGTAGCATCTGGGAGCTGCACAGTAGATCTGTACTCTGCTGCAGGGAACCATATCATGCTGACTGCTTCCCTTTAACTATATAAGGAAAGGTTTTCTATGGGGATTTGCTGCTGCCCTGGACAGTTCCTGACATGGACAGAGGTGGCAGCAGAGAGCACTGGGTCAGACTGGAAAGAATACACCACTTCCTGCAGGACATACAGCAGCTGATAAGTTCTGGAAGAATGGAGATTTTTGAATAGAAGTAATTTACAAATTTCTGGCACCAGTTGGTTTGAAAGAAGAATTTATCTGGTGAACTATTCCTTTAATGTCGACTAAATTCATTGCATTCCTCTGGATTGGCCGACAGGGTCTCCCCACTCTGGAAGCCGTCGCTGTATATGGGCAGCTTTACGTAAGGCAAAGTGATTAAGAAAATTTTCTCTGACATATTACAGTTTTTTTTTTTTAGAGGGACTTTAATATTTTCAGCACATATCTGGAGCTCAGCGCCTCGGTCTCTGTGTAGACGGGTTTTATATGGCAAAGTTATAAATTTGCGGTGTTTTTGCATGGCGGCTGCTCCCGGGTAATAAAATCTCGCCCTTCTGTTTTGCTAACAAATGAGAATTCAGTGGCAGAGCCCAGCGTTTTCCCATTGTGAAGCATTTGCATCCGTCGCAGGATTTTGTTTTGTGTGAAAGTCACCAGTCTTGTGGTGGGCAGCGGGCGGGCGGCGGGCAAGCACTTGTAATTAGTCTGCAGATTGCCTGCTCCTTCAGACTGAAGATGACCCTTCTGGATAGCAGCGACAAGTTAACAGCTGGCGTATTCCCCGGTGGCCCGTTTGTCCTTTGGTTTGTAACCAACAGAGTCGCAGCTCCTTCCCAAGATCCACAGCAGGACGGCCATGGCCTCCAACGCTGGACAGCAGACGAGACACTAATAAATGTGATTACAAGATGTGGGATCTGTATCAAGAAACGCGCCGTGCTAATACAGCAAATTACATCCTCCGCCATGGCAGGATTTAAAGTTGTATTGCTTGTTTATACGAAGGAGAAAGAGAATGTCGAGCGGAGACGGAAATCTGCAGAGCAAGACGTGGGGGGCTCAGTACTGACTGTGCGAGAACCAAGAAAAGGGTCCAAAATATATAAGACGCACAGGGTTATCTAACGTGTATTAACCTATGTTTATATTCTTAGGATCTAGTCACACATATTCTATCTATCTATCTATCTCCTATCTATCTATCTCCTATCTATCTTATCTATCTATCTATCTATCTATCTATCTATCTATCTATCTATCTATCTCCTATCTATCTATTTTGACTTAAAGCATAACGGTCATATGTGTGTGTATATATATATATATATATATATATAATTTTTTATTTTATATTTTTTTTGCAGAAATCAGTAGTATTTTAAGAAACTTTATAATAGGTTTTATTAGGCACAAAAGCCTCTTTCTGTACTAAAAAAGCAATTTCCAAGCCTTCCCCCCCCTCACTTCTTATCTGTGCATTATCAGACAAATCTGTCTTCATTACAAAGAAGCCAGTGAAGACAGGTTCTACTGTGTCCATTATATCCTATGGAGGGAAGAGGGGCCGAGGGAGATGAGTGAAGGTCATCTCTTTGTAGACTGTCTGGGCACCTAAAACGCTGGATTCAGGGGTCAGAAAAGTCAGTGCTTATCTAGGAACTTTCTGAGAGAAGATTGCAGGGTGTTGTGCTGTGCAGGACTGCTTCGTGCTCACTCACTCCTCTCAGCCCCTCCCCTCTCCATAGAGCATAATGGACACAGAAATCCTGCTTCTCCTGAAGTGAGGGGGAGATAGGAAAACTGCTTTTTTTATTACAGAAGGAAACTCTCTTGCTAAATAAAACCTATTACAGAGTTTCTTAATATCGCTTGTACTATAGATATTTATTGTTTTCAGAAAAATGACCCTGAAATGACAGTTATGCTTTAATTTGCCTCTTTTACATGCAGTCCTAAGTAAATTATCTTGTACAGTGGATATAAATGTCTACCAGCCCCTGTTATGTCTTATAAACAGGTTACAACTAGAGATAAGCAAACCTTGTCCACCCTCATGGTTGTCCGAACCTGAGCGTGCGAAAACAAGGCTATATCCATGTTTTCCAGGACTCCCTAGGGCTGCATCCAACTTCTTCAGCCACCAGTAATCAAATGGCTCAGAATCTGCTCAAGGTTTGCTCATCTCTTCGTACAGTACATTAAAAGGGATCTCATTCTTGATAGGTGTCAGTTCAGGTACAAAAACTTTCTTCAACAAATTAGGTTTGCTATGGAGCCCAATGATGACATCAAGAAGTGGCAAAAATTTCTAGCAGCGCAGGCAAGTAGAGCAGGAGGCTTCCAAGGGGTTACAGCTACAGGACAGGGGCTGCAGGAATTCCTGGCAAGTCTTGGTTGTATACTGCATGTGAGAACACGCTCTTGTATTCTTTATATGTCTGTGCTGTGGGATAGGATGGCAACACAAAAGCCTTTTCTTACAAAGGACAACAATCCAAGTCTAGCTGTTTTCCAAAACCTTCATCAGGTCTCCCAAAACCCTAAGGGGAAACATGTCCCATGAGATCAAGCGAAGCCCCCAGTCTGCGTGACCACAGGAACGCCATACCCAGAGTGACACATGGCAGAGCGGGCAGCATCATGCTTTGGGGCTGTTCTTCTGCAGCTGCAATTGCAGGAATTTTAGGACAGAACCTTCAGGTCTCTGCTGAAAAGTCAAAGATGAATTTCAGCCCGGCAATGACTCAAAGCATACCTCCACATCAATAGAAGATTGGCTGCATCAGAAGAAGGTTCGAATCTATAGGTTGTCCTGAAGAGGGCGCTGTACAATGGAGATGGCTTCTCCTTCTGGTGCGCCTGGAGCGCTTATGCAAAAAAAAAACTAACTTGTCATAAATTCACAGAGGACATCAACAAAGTTTTACTGTAAGGAGTGTGATAAAATTTATGCAACAATATTTTGTACAGATTTTTGGTGACATGAAAGCTGGAAAAAGTTCTGAAATAATTGGTCTTCATTTTGACTGGGGGGAGGGGGGGGAATCTTGACATATGTCCACTGTAAGGCCCTTATTATAAGGGACGATTATCGTCCGAAAAATCGTTAGATCGTTCGGATTTGAACGATAACCCTTTAGTGTAATAGCAGACAATAAATAAACCACCAATGAGAAATCGTTTGTCGTTTGATAGTTTGGACCTGTTTTTATCGTTGATCATTCGCATGGAATAAGACCTTGTTCAGTCGTTCGCAGTAGTGACGAACGCAATAGCGACAACAAGACAACCGCAAGAACGATCATAAGTAACAATTATCGTTCTGTGTAATTGGGCAAACGATTTCAAGTCATTTGCAATAGCGTTCGTTTGAGATCGTTGAAAAATCGCTTTGTGTAATAGTACCCTAACATGCAGAGTCTATGAATCTTTAGCTCAGCAGTGAATTCCCAATAGGAATTTTACCATTGGGGCCATAGCTGAGCACATCATGACACTAGAAAGGACTAGTTAGAGGGGAAAAAAGATTTACCCAGACTCATGATGACTAGCCCTGTCCAGCCATGGGCTTTTTTACACTCATGTTTTCCCCTTTAAGGGCCATTTACCTGCAGTAATTGATATAGAAATGAGATGGTCAAGGATCTGGACATTAAATAACTGTCCTTCCTGTCTTTTTAGGTTCTTCTCGTTCTGGACACAAAGACTCAGGAGACCTTTATTTTAAAGGTAGGTGTTTCCTTAGGTGCCTGTGGTTGATCTGCTGGGTATTACACTAGCACATTTGCATCTTACAGAATATGAGAAGAATCAGGCACATCGCTACATGTACCTATACACACCTCTCTACGCTCCCTGGTGTCCCCCTTGCTTCTGCCCTCTGGCCGCAGCCGCCACTGGAACTTCTGAGCCGCTCTCTGAAGTGACAGGCCACTCAACCCATCACTGGCCACAGCGGCCTCATCCTGGCCAGTGATTGGCTGAGCAGCCTGTCACTGTAGTGACTCGTTCTGAAGATCCAGCGGCTGCTGCGGGCAGAATCTAGAAGAACAGTGGGAACGTGGAGAGGTATGTATAGATTTCTGGCACCAGTTGATTTGAAAGCAATTTTTTTTTGGGTGAACTACCCCTTTAATCATTGAATAGTCAATGTCATACTGTGTCCTTTAGCGTTAATATGTAACACTCCATGGGAATAAGAAACGTTTACCAGGGGTTAGATAATCATGACCTTGGGCAACTTCTTCTTACAATTGGGTTTGTGTTCATGAGACAACCCCTTTAAGCTAGGGATACGCATTGATTCCTTGAACCACTGTGTTGTGCAATGCCATCACTCAGACAAGAGTTCCCTACTCATTCACTGGTATGAGTGATGGAGTCATGCAACATGGCGGTTCCTGGAACTGCCGTGTAGTCTTATCCTTATACCCAAGTCCTAAACAATAACATTTCCATGTTATATTGAAAGCTGCTTTATCTTCTAGTGTGTGACCCAAGTATAACATGGCATGGGTACGTAAAATTAGGCCTTATACAGCGCAACTCTTCAAATCATCCCATCTTCAATGCGTTCACAGAAAATAGCATCGAGAGAGGTCACCAGCAAAGTACACAAAGTGTCACTCTGATGACTTAGTTTGTGAGTGAGATTCTAATAAAAACGTTGACCCGTGTAATTGATTTTAATGGTAGCTTTGTGCCATCTTCTGTTCTCTGGATACCTGCCAGATGCCATCAGCTGAGCCTCGGGGGATCGAAGGACA
This sequence comes from Dendropsophus ebraccatus, assembly GCF_027789765.1. Lineage (NCBI taxonomy): Eukaryota > Metazoa > Chordata > Amphibia > Anura > Hylidae > Dendropsophus > Dendropsophus ebraccatus. Next base: position 12,766,186 of record NC_091468.1, on the reverse strand, counting down.
TGTAGGAGCAGATGAGCTGCTTCCGTAAAGCCCACAGTAGCTTGGACAGATTAGTTTGGTTGATAAACATAAAGCACAGCAGGATCCAAAGGAAGCTCAGGGTACAACTGACCTTTCTGTTCTCTGTCAGGGTCTGAGGAAAAGCAGCGAGGAGTCTGGGAGCAGAAAGACTATCATTCCCCGCTGCGTGCCCAACATGGTCTGTCTGCACAAGTACATCATCTCGGAGGAGTCTGTATTTCTCGTGCTGCAGCACGCCGAAGGTCGGTCAATGTATTTGCAAACGTCTTTGATACAATGCTTAGTTAGGTCAGTGAGAATGTCTGTGTTCCTGTAGTAGACGGCCATTTATCACGCTCAGTGGTGCCAGCCTAGCATACGTACGAGAGAGAAAGGAGAATGTATTTTAATATAAAGTCTCTGATATTGTTGTACAGCCCGCTCTTAATGGTGAATGGTCCTTCAAGTCATGTATAAGACTGCAGTTATAGACCGCTTCTATAAGTTTGAAAGTTGTCAGTCTCCTTGATTTTCCAGTGATGAGATCCCCTGCGATCAGCTGTAATCAAGAGAATGCAGCAAGAAGTGTTCAGTTTCCCAACAGTGTCTCCACAGGGGAAATTAAGTATTGCACCCATTGTAGTCAGTAGCCACAGAAATGATGGGTCCTCCAGAGTGAGACACTATATGTAATCTAATAGCTTTTAGGGTCCTGAACCGTAAACTCTCTCTATTAACTATCTATTAAAGATAAGTTGAAATATTCCGGCCAAATAAAATGAGTCAAAGCTTAGGCTGGGGAAAAAATGGAAAGAATATTTATACCCATCTGCCCCTAATTCCCTGCAGCCTCTGTCCTGACATCACCCAGTCCTGGCTGAGTAGAGCTTCTTGCTCTCATTACAGCACACAGAAAAAATGCCCAGTCACTGGCCCAAACAATTACCTGCCTCATGAAGCGCTGCTTGGCCAGGACCAGGAACCTTTGGGACAGATTCAGCAGAGGATTGAGCCAGGTGAGTATATGTTTTTAACATCCCCCCCCCAGTCTGATCCCGGATATGAAATTTATTTTTGGGCTTTGACCACTCGGACCTCTAACCAGTCATGAGAACAGAGGTCTCCTCTTGCACTGTTGGGGTGCGTTCACACTGAGGAAAAGAGGTGGAAATTCTGAGTGGAATCCCCGCCGCGGACTCAGCTTGGAATTCCGCCTGCCTCACTGTCCTAATGTTAAGTATATGCTGCCCCGGCTCTCGGCTGAATAAATTGACATGTCAGTTTTTTCAGCCGAAAGCAGAGGTGCCATATATTTAACACTGAGTCAGTGAGGCAGGCAGAATTCTGAGCGGAGTCTGCGGCAGGGATTCCACTCAGTTTTTCCGCCTCTTTTCCTCAGTGTGAACGCATACAGCCCTTGACTATGTCCAAGTAAATTGAGCAGTGTTCATGCACGCTGCCTTCCAATTCTCTTCAGTTCTTGCTATTAATGGAAGTCCCAGTCAGACCCCCACCAGTCAGATACCTCCCACCTATGCTGGATACGTGATAGGTTATCATCTTGAGATAACCCCTTTAACACATACAGATGTTCTCCTTTCATATTTTATTCTGGTCTGTGCCATATTATTAGCTAACAATGTTTGGGGACGGCTTTTGGCTTAAGAAAAAAGTATAGGCCATGATGAAATCCAAGAGCCAGTATCCATTTGTCCTCTTACTTCTGCCATTGGGGGGACACATTACATAGTTGTCTGGTCCTATTGAAAGTACTGTAGCTGCTTGGGTATCAAGAGCTATAGGAGTCAGTAAAAATTTCTAAGCTTACAAAAAGAGTGGCCGAATTACCACATAGGAGTACAGCCATCTTTTATTTTTGGCTAAAGGCTTGACTAGTAGACTTAAATTGCTCTTTAGTAATGCAGAGGCTCATAGTGCTCTCTATTTAGCAAGACCAGCTTCGGCAAGAGCGACGAGATAGAAACCCCATGATGTAGTTTTCCGCGAGTCTTTGCCAAGTCCTTCCGTTCACGTTAAGAGTTCCACTGCTGGAATAAAAAGAAACTATCAAATTCCCTCAAGACTTCATTAGTATGTCGTCTTCTTTTTTAACAAGAGGAGTTTGTGCCTAACATTTTAACATTCAACATTAATCCTGCAATATTACTGCTAACAATACAGCCAGTGGCGACACATATGGACACAAAGCAGAAATCGCGTGATACACACAGTAAAATGGCTTGTGATGTCCCCTTTTGTGTTCCGATTCTCCTCCACGTGTGCGGAGCAGGTGGCAAATGAAATGTAATTGTCACACCTGGATGGTGATGACTCACTTAGAATAGCTCCGGATGATTCACCCTTTCGGCGCTGATGGGATTAGACGTTTCCGTGACCATATGATGTGAGAGGCCAAGGTGGTCCCTCGTGTCTCACCATTGAAGATGCTTCATTTTGCATGGTACAGACACTTCTGTCATATGTATGATGTTTTTCATGGGGTTAAGCTTCATGTTGTTAAAATTCTACATTACTGCTTGGACTACAGTATGGAAAACAAGATACTTTGCTGCTGAAACTTTTTCTGTTGATACGATCTATGGCCAAAAGTATGTGAACAACCCATGTAACTAGTAGGCTGGGCCTTTTTTGCAACAACTTGACGTAAGAAATCTACAGTATATAGACCAGGGAAAGGGAACCTGTGGCCGTCCAGCTATCGCAAAACTACAATTTCCATCGTGGAATTTACTATGATTGGGTCAGCGTGCTTCGTGACAGATAGATACACTTTAAGTCTTAGATGGGCATCATGGAATGGGTTGTCATAATAGAACGTTCTTAAAGCAGAAGTCCAGTGTTGGGAATTTTTTCAAAAGAGTTGGAGAGGAGGGGGCTGAACAGAACAACATACAGTATAACAAAGAAAATAGTGAGAGTAAACTGGTGTTAAATACACCTGTACCTGCGTATCCCAAGGTTGTAGTCCTCTTTCTGAGCGGGATCCCCGTGATAAAAGGAATCCACAAACTCTGAATGGAAAAAACTCTGGTGTAAGAACTCTACCTCTAGTGCAGTTATGGAATGGGTGTATAGCGAGTGCACTACTTGGCTGGCACCAAATGACCTAATTAGTATGTATAATTAGTAGGCTCTCTAGCAATACCCCTAAAATATTATCTCGAAGTATAATTAAATAACAAGTAAATATGTATATATAACACTTTATCTAAATCAAAATTAAAATTCATAAAAACATATAAACAAATGAACATGTAACTACACGCTTACAAAAAAATCTCTGTATATAAATCTCATGCGGTTGCAAATGGTATAATACACTTTCTGGTCTGAGCGGGGACCTGAGTCGTGATGGGTTGTGTCATGTCAGCCACCTCCTCCCCGGCTCTTTTGAAATAAATGCCTGACACCAGACTTCCCCTTTTAAGATGAGAATAATGGGTTTGGTTTACATGGTAGGTCAACCTTATATAAGCCTGAGATAATAATTATTGATTGGATTTTCATGGTGACGCTTCTTTATACAAGTTTTAGGTGAGCATCATGGATTGGAGTGGCTTGGTGGAACATTCTAACCCAATGCCTAAGATGAGCATAATTGGTGGACTTCCATACTGAACCAAACTTATGCAAGCCCTAGACTGGGATTTTATGGCGGGGCTTCCTTTATACAAGCCAGAGTAAAGCTTTATGCATTGGATTTTCATGGTGTAGATTCTTGATAAAAGTCTCAGACAAGCCTCATGGATTGGATTTCCATGGTGGAGCGTCTTTATCCAGACCTAAGACATGCATCATGGATTGGGTTTTCATGGTGGAACAACCCTGATACAAGGACAAGACAAGAACCATTGATCGGTCTTCCATAGTGGAGCACAAACCTGAAACCACCATATGCAATGCCAGGCTTTAGATGGAATAGTATAGACTACATGTGTACACACTGGCTTAATTTGGCATTCTAGAGAGTCTATAGCCTCCAACTTGTGGCAGAATTTAGTGGATAGCATTTACCTGTGTGAGCTGGGTTGTAGATCTTGACGAGGAAGACCGTGATGGGTCTACACAGAGTCCTGACCCAACCTCATTCCCTTTTAATGAGTTATTGACATGTTCTGGTTAATGGGATCTGAACCCATGCAGCCATACTCACAAATGTAGCTAAAAGCTTTCTGAAAGAATAAAGGCAGATAAGGAGAACGACTTTTCGTGTAGATTAGCATGTACCTATTCATATTATGATGTTATGTGTCCACATATTTTTGGTCATGTAGTGTTTGATTTCCCGATTCTTTGGTGCCTTTAATTGGTGGTGACCCATTCTATTTAAATATAGGACACCAAAAAGAGATGATATTTTCAGGTCAGCATTTGTAGAACACGCAGATTTCTATATTTGGAGACCACGTCTTTCGTCTGGGACGGATTCTTTTAAAACAATCTCTTTGATTTGGCACCCTATGGTCCTGAAAATCTACCAGTCCACAGTGTGTTTAAAATAGTCCGAGACACTGCTTTCATCTAACATCACCTGAATCCCGCAAGAGTGAAACACAGGCAGCCGACAAAGAACCTCAAGAATAAGAAGACTGAGAAGGAGGAATCTATGGGAGATGTAGAGGAAATCCTCACACAGCAAGACAAGGAGGAAGATGGAGCTGGGGTTGTTGGGTCAACAATGTAGGAGACTGTGCGTACACTGCGAGAAGGTCCATACCTAGACTAGTGTTATGGTACCCGTAGCTTCTGCAAAAAAAAGATGACTTTGGTATAAGTTAACTCTTAGAAGTCCTGTTCCTTCTCCGTTTCAAGATGGTTCCTCGATCATAAGTAACTATTATCGTTCCATGGAAATGAGTGAACGTTTTCAGGTCTTTCACAATAGCGGTCGTTTGACATCGTTAACGATTTTGCAAACGATAATCGTACGGTGGAATAGGGCCCTAAAGCCCCTATTCCCCGGGGTGATCAGAGGGAGAAAGTGAGCACTGACCTGTCAGGTCAGCACTAGAGATGATTGAACATCGGAAAATCTTAGGTTCTATAGAACGCGAACCTTGTCGAACCTTCTGCATTTGATTCCCGATGCCTTCCCGGTCCGTGGGTAAAGAGGAGACAGGCCGGGGACCACCTAGAATTCCGGGATACAGCCTATTACCAAGGCTGAATCCCGGAATTTCAGGGGGTACCCGAGCTGTCTCCTCCTTCCCCATGGCCCGGGAAGGCATCGGGAATCAAATGCAGAAGGTTCGAGTTCTATAGAACCTAAGATTTTCCGATGTTCGATTATCTCTAGTCAGCACTTGCTCCTCGTTGCCCGCTCGCTGCCGGTGCTATTACACCGACAGTGAGCGGGTAAGTGCTGGTGGTGCCATGGGGAGCTGGAGGGGGCTGTCCGGCCGATATTTAGATCGTCTGGGGAGCCCATAGGAGATGGTGGCAGCAGACCGCCACTACTCCTATTACACGGAGCGTCGGCAGCAGTTTGTTTTCATTGTTGTCTTTCGTCTTTCAACATGTTAAAAGATAACTATCAGCCGACATTGTACATGTCGACTGATCATTGCCTTTTATTGCGATTATCGGCCATAATTGGCCAAATACAGACGATAATTGCCTTGTGTAATAGGGCCTTAAGATTTCACCACTTAGGGGGTTAGTCTGCAAAGTGGGTATACTTCGACTGTAAAACATCCCGAAGCTACATGTATTTACAACCTTATTACACAAAGCGCTGTATTTGGGCAATTATTGGCCATTACAGCTGATAATCTTTTTGTGCAATTAAAAGCAACGATCAGCCAACATGCACAAAGTCGGCTGATCGTTGCCTTTTAATGTCTTTCAACATGTTGGAAGACTAAAGACAACAATAGCAACGATCTGCTGCAGTCGCTCAATATAATCGGAGTGGCATTAGAAGACCGCCGCTATCTCCTATAGGCTCTCTGGACGATCTAATGATCGCCCTGGCAGCCCCCTACAACCCCCGCCCCCGCACTTACCTCCTTGCTGTCAGTGCGTCTAATAGCACCAACAGCGAGTGGGATGCTGCTCCATTCACTGATTGGCTGAGCGAGCTGTCCATCAGCCGTGTCAGGCATTTTACCCCCCCCCCAGTCATAACATCACAACTCTGACCTTGTGGCCTGGCAATTTGCGGGCACTGGGAGAGGTAAGTAGTTAAGTACTTTTTCATTATCCCTCCTGCTGGATGTTAAAATAAAAAAAAAAAATCTCCGGACTTTTCCTTTAATAAAGAGACAAAAAAAAACAGCATTCAAAATAAAAAAAAACACAACACAAGCACAAAGTCACTGGTGTTTTTTAAGTTCTTTTTTAAATTAAATTCACATATCTCTGCCCTCTCATCCTCTGTCCATGGGTCACGTCCACTCACTGTCACCTCTGCACCATTTTTGGTCACAGAATGCATATACTATAGCAAGTTAAAAAAAAAAACACAACAAAAAACATTCAGCCTTTACAACACAAAGTCTCCATGACCTTAAAGTGTCCTCCCTGCTTTGATTTAATTTGGATCCGTAACTGGGCACTGTTGGACATTGTAACTCACCTGTGCCAGTAACGTAACACCTTTGTTGACAGGATTACAGTAAAAAAAATTACGTTTGCTGCCGGTCAAATAAAAAAAAAAATCCCTGCTATTGGGAAGCTCTTTTTCCCCTGTCCTATATCTATTACAAAATCCATCTATTCAAATATAGCACCAATAAGATTCCTGGCATTGGCCGGTGTTGTATTTGGAATTGATTGCAGCTTGGCAGTAGTCGCCCTGCTTTGTGCGTAATTAATGCCAAACTGTGATTATGGGCACAGGCAAATAACGCCAGTTTAAAGATACTGTTAGATGTTCCAGTTCATTGATGACTTTTTCTTTCCTTTAACATTGTTCTTATCCGGCAACTCCACGTAGCTTTAATGTTAATTGGTGACTACAGTACAAGACTCAGCACCTCCTTTTTATTTTTTTTATTTTTGGCCTTTTTGAGTTTTCCAAGTCCGAATTATCCCAATATGGGTGTGCGCAGCTGCGACTGTTTTGAATGGGGTTTAACCTACTACAGGCAATAAAAGGGATCCCCATTCGTTGACTAGAGTGGGGAGCAGCTGAAAATAGTGGAGGAGATTTACTAAACATGGTGTAAAGTGAAACTGGCTCAGTTGCCCCTAGCAACCAATCAGATTCCACCTTTCATTTTCCAAAGAGTTTATGAGGAATGAAAGGTGGAATCTGATTGGTTGCTAGGGGCAACTGAGCCCGTTTCACTTTACACCATGTTTGATAAACCTCCCCCAGTGTCTTTTGCTCAGAAGGACCCGGCCTCTCTTACATTACACTAACAACTCATTGATGTGAAGAAGCAATGTGTAATGCTTAAGGCCCTATTATATGGCGCGATTATCTGCCCAATCAGGCCTATTTGGGCAGATATTACTGTGTGTAATAAACACAACGATCAGCTGCGACCCAGTCATCCTGTCTTCCAACCTGCGCACTGGTCCGTGTACTAAAGGGTGCTCGGTTGGTGGCCAGTGAAAGTATATAGTAAATAATAAACATGTATACTTGCCTACCTACGCTCCCCAGATTCCTTATGCCTCTTTCCAGCCTGAAGCTTCTACATCTGTCTCTAAAGTGAGAGGCTGCTTAGCCAATCACTGGCTGCGGTGCTGTCCCATCTTGGTCAGTGATTGGCTGAGTGGTCGGCGTAGAAGATTCATCGGCGGCTCTGGTCAGCTGGGAAGAAGCAGGAGGACATCGGGAAGTGCGGGACGGTAAGTATTTATGTTTATTATTTACTATATAAAGTAAAGGCCGCCCGAGTGCTTGCTTTTTCGGCAAGTTGGGCCGTTTGATATGGCTTTTAGTTTGCCCTATGGTGGTTTCTTCACAGGTTACAAGTGATCATTGGTGGGGTGTAACACATCATTTGTTAACAAGGGATCCTTCTAAAGGTGCCCATACACCTTTAGTTGTGCAGCGTATATGGTGGCCTTTCGCTTTCGACCCTCCATGCAGGTTTTTGACGCCCAACACTTTTGTTCTCAGAGGGATATGTCAGCGGCCACTTTAAAGACTACCTGTCACTAAGAATAACAGTTATTGATCCCAAAGGGTCTCAACCTGCTGAAATCGGGCACCTACCATGCTTTGGCTCCGGTTGCAGTCTTCAGATGACTTAAGCAAGATTAAAGTTGGCCTTGTTCAGACTATAAGTTTTTATGCAAGTGTCATAGAGGTGTCATATGGGCAACATATGATTTGGTAGAAAGCCATCAGCTGACAGATAGCTATCATTTGTTTTATCCCTTTTATCCCTTAAGGACCAGGCCAATTTTTTTTTTTTTTTTTTTTTTTTTCTCCTCCTCCTTGTGTTTATAGCCATAGCACTTGCATTTTTTATACATTTATACATTAGCCCTTATTTTTTGCAACGCCAATTGTACTTTGCAATGGCACACGGGAAGTCGATTTCCCCACTAGCCCAGCCCATTTAATGCCGATGCCAGTTTTGACAGCAGTTTTTAAATGGTTAATTATCCAGGATGGCCAATCAGGCCTTGCAGTCCCTTTATTTTAAACATATGGGCCCCCATAGGTAAAAATCTATGTCCATATACCCATTGAAGTAATTTCTAACTTCCTCCTTTCCTCCCTATGTTCACACGTTGTATGACACCGGCCGTTCCGTGACCCGGCCTGGCCACGGAACAACCGGTGTCAGAAAAGATCATCCCAACTGGTACTGCAGTACCGGACAGATGATCTTTACTGCTGCTGAATTCGGATGCGGGCACATCCGTGCGCGCCCGCATCCGAATTCCCCGCTGCTCACAATAAAGCGTGCAGCCGGAGCGACATTGAATAGTGGCCGTAGAAAACTGACATGTCCGTTTCTTGTGTCGCCGCTAGGGATCCCGGCCGGAGTGTATACCATGTGTATAGACTCCAGCCGGGGATTCCTTACAAGGCAGCACTACGTAAGTTCCGTAGGAATCACGCCACTGTTACAACGGCCGTGATTACTACGGAACTTACGTAGTGGGAACATGGCCTTAGGCTGTAGTCACAGATATAAAACAGCATGTGCTTTGGGTATATGTCGTCATTCTGGCAGATCGCTGTGCTGACATATACCACGGCACACCTCTCCAGGTCCATATAAGTCCAATACTAACAACGTTTGGTCTATTTCCGAGCATATGAAGTTTTTGGGGGTGACTCGAAATTGAAGGCAGATACGCATTTAGTCCTGCAAAAAACAACAACTTTATATACTTAAAAACTTTGCACCACAGTATAAGGATTCTATTATGCTGCGTTTACACGGAGAGATAATTCGCCCAATCGTTCTTTTAACGATTTTGAAGCAACAATTTGGTTTTTATAACTATCAGCATTTAGACAAATAAATTGTTAGAAAATTTGTAAGAAAAATCGTTTTTGGGATCGTTTTAAGATCGCTTAAGCCCATCACACACATAGGGTAAATCGGTGAATGGCTGTCTACATGGAGCGATCTGCGAATTTTTAGCAAACGACGATTTGAGAACATGTTGAAAGATCACAATGTGCGATTTCTCGCTTGTCGCTTGATCGTTTGCTGTGTTTATACGGAGCGATTATCGCTCAAATGCGACCGTTATCGTGAAAATTCCACCGATTATCGCTCAGTGTAAATGTAGCATTAGACGGAGCAATTTTTAATGATAAACGATCAAAAACAATCGCTTTTGAGAACAAACCGAAATTGTTTACCATAACACACCGAGCGATAGTCGTTAGTTACGATTGTTACTATGATCATTATCCATTTTGATCCCAGAAAAAGAACCCACAAGGTTTACATTTAGCGAACAATTAACAACGATTTTATGGTCACCTTAAGAAATGCGATCAACGACACAAACGATTTTTCAGTCGTTGCCTGCACACATGCGAAACGATCATCGTTTAAATTTAAATTATATAATGATTTTTCGCACCATAATCGTCCCGTGGAATAGGGCCCTGTAAGTCGGCTTGCCGTCCTGCCACTATGCCGATGTATATCCTAAACGTGGGCTACATTATAAGTGTGAACAGAGCTTTAGTTCCTTACTACATGGAAAGATTATTGGGCAAAAAATAGTTATAGTGTTTTGTTATTGTCCGAATTTAAGCAATAATTTTTCCATGTTGCCATGCAGGCAGTAGTCAAACGACCAACGAAAATTCTATCGTATGCCATTGATCGCATCTTTTGAGCCAACCATAAAATCATTGCTTACCATTTGCAAATCTTTTGGGGAATGTACACATTGTTCATTCTTAAAGGGGTTATTCAGCCCTACAAAAACATGGCCACTTTCCTCCAGAGACAGCCCCGCTCTTGTCTCCAGCTTGGGCGGGGTTTTGCTGCTCAGTTCCATTGAAGTGAATGGAGCTTAATTGCAAAACACACCTGAACTGGAGACAAGAGTCGTTTTTGTAGCGCTAAATAACCCCTTTAAATACGAATGTTTATTTACTAGAGTATACAAACAATTGTAAGTACAATCATAATTGCGTTTGTAAGTAACAACAATCATTCCATATATTATAGTGTATGATTTCGGGTCGTTCCCAAAAGCTCTTGTTTGCAATTGCTTATCATTAATCAGTAGAAAGTAAAAATCACTTCGTCTTATAGGATCCCTTAATCTCCTTCTTTTCTTTAGACCTACAGTATTTTGTCTTATATTACAGTTAAAGGGGTTGTCCAGTGAAAATCTTTTTCTTTGAAATCAACTGGTGTCAGAAAGTTATATAGATCTGTAATTTACTTCTATTAAAAAATCTCAAGTCTTCCCATACTTATTAGCTGCTGAATGTCATGTAGTTTTATTTGCAGTGCTCTTAACACTTTGACCGCAACTGATAAAAACTTTTAACATGTCTTTAACGTGTTTTTTTGGGGACTGGTTTGCCTTTAAAAGGTTATCCAGGCTTACAAAAACTTGACCAGTTTCTTCCAAATACTGCGCCAATCTTTTTCTCAGTTTGGGTCTGGGTTTTGCTGCTCCGTTTCATTGTGAATAAAGCTGAATAGTAACACCACAAACAACTTAAGAATGGGGGGGGAGGGGCACTGTTTTTACAAGAAAGTAGCCTGTAATGCTGCATAACCCCCTTAAACCTCTGTGACCTGTCCTTAGAGGCTTTTTACATGGGGAAAGGCAGCAAATGAATGACGACCACTGCGATCGACACTTGTTTGCAAAGACTTCACGAGGCTTGATAAGGTCATTTAAGTGCATTGTTATCGGCTGGCTGCACATCCCCTATTTAGACAAGGAGATATGTATCCAATAACGATATTTTATATGGCCACACATAAGATACGGGCAGTCAACAAGCGAGTTTTTGCTTGTTCGTTTGCTGATCGCTCCATAGTTGTCTGTACCAGAAAAAAAACTGCATAATCAGGAAATTGCGTTTGTTTGGAGCCCGCGGAGCCCTTTATACAATTGTATTATTTTTTTCAGTCTCTTTAAATTTTAGATTTATAAAATATTTCATTTACCTTGTAGTGCTGGCCATTAATGTGTAGTCTTATTATCCATTGTTGGAATTTGTGTTTTTTTATTCCTGCCTGTTATATATTCAACTTTTGTTTTGGTTTTCATGCCTCATATATACAAACAGTATAATTTTAAAATGTAATCTCGGGATAAAACATTCTGGAAATGAAGCCGCCACACTGTTAAATGGGGTACTAAGTGTATGCGTGTAATGATCGTTTTCATTACTGTGCTAGCAATAAGGCATATGTGCAATCTCGGCTATTTGCATATGAGTAATCATGTTTAATTTCAGTGTTTTGTTTTGATTGCAGGTGGGAAATTATGGTCCTACTTAAGTAAGTTTTTAAGCAGGAGCACAGAAGGAAGCTTCGATGTCCCACTGGCTAAAAGTTCTCACTCAAATGAAGATCTCCTGAAAAACCTAGCTCCCTGTCCAAGAAATAGCGTGGAGTCTAGAGCGAGCCGTAGTGGAAACAGGCTTTCGGTGCAGCCTCTACATAGCAGCCTTACCCTTAGTTCTCAGGATGATAGCAGCACTCAAGATGAAGAAGGAAGGGAAAGTCCGTTGAAGTGGGCCGATTCGGCTTCCAGCTCAGAGGAGGAGTGTACCACAAGCTATTTAACACTGTGCAAAGAATATGGACAGGAACAAATTGAGCCTGAAACGTTAAGTGATGACCCTTTGCTCAGACTAGGAGTAGGGGGTAGTACCAAAGACTTAGATTTGATGCAAAAGCCCCTTCCGGACCCTTTAAACAAATTCAGTTCCGAGCTCAACTTTGATGAGTTTAAGCTATTAAGTGAACATGGGGAGCAGGAGTTGGGGGTACACACAAAGATGTCCGATGCCTTGAACAAATCCAGGAATAGCCCAATGGAATTTTTTAGGATAGACAGCAAGGAAAGTGCTAGTGACTTGCTCGGGATGGACTTTGGTAGCCTTAAACCAGAGACGTTCAAAACCGTTTCTGTCTTCCAAGATGACGAGGTTGACCCTGAAACTGATGACCCTGAGACTCAAAGCCTAGATAAACCAAGTATAGCTACTCATGACACTATGAGCCGTGGATCTAATGACTCCGTCCCTGTTGTTTCCTTCAAAGAGGCTGCTCTTGATGACGTGAGCAGCATCGATGAAGGAAGGCCGGATCTGTTGGTAAACTTGCCCGGTGCTCAACCAGTAGATAGTGAACAAAGCTTGAAGAATGTTTACATAGAAAGTGATATCTTAGACTCCAAACTGCTGGAAACTCCAGATGTCTTACAAATAAAAAGTAGCTTAGATAAAATAATTGAACAGCCAGATGACCTTCATGTAGTTGGAGAACATTCGACCCATCACCCATCCCAAACCATCTTGCTACAACCCATTAGCATTGACCAACAGTCTACTGGTTCTAATGGTTCAGATGTCCTCTGCAGCCTAAAACCATTGGACCCTCCATTGGCCAATTCATCCTCTTCCTCCATTTCTCACAACTCTTCCCAAGTAGACCATGAAAATGTTTCTAAGGTCAACCAAACCGAAGCCTCTGACCCTGGACTTCCTAAAGAGTTGTCCACCAACCTGATGCCCTTTCAGATCAGAATCGAGGACATGGATGACGTCTGTGCTGGACGTAGAGATCTCCGGGAAGACGGAGAGATACATAAGATATTTCAAGAGCTGGACGCAAAATTGTCGGAGGCCTCGCACTACTTCATCCCCGAGTCCTGCATTCGGAGATGGGCTGCTGAAATTGTCGTAGCCCTCGACGCTCTACACCGGGAAGGAATCGTGTGTCGGGATTTGAACCCAAACAACATCTTATTGAATGATAGAGGTCAGGAACTTTTGCAAATGCATTTCTTTTTATTCCGATGTTGCTTCCAATTAACTGAGTAGGCGTTTTATCTTGTAATTAGTATCTTCATTTCCTGTCTCCAGCTTCATTATCAGTGCTGCAAATTCACCCACTGTAATAGCTTCTAGTACTTAATGATGCCATTATTCTTAATGATACTGTTTTTAGCTAGAAAGGAGAGTAATTACAGTTCACTTGTACAGAAAATGGATGGGAAACATGTTTTGATTTCTCCTGTCATTTTGTTTTTAGGACACATTCAGCTAACGTATTTTAGCAGGTGGACGGAGGTTGAAGATTCGTGTGACAGCGATGCGGTGGAAAGAATGTACTGTGCCCCAGGTTAGATCAATCACCTCAAGCGTTTCACTTGAAAAGTAGATTAGCAGCTTTCATTTCCTCCGCCCGCGGCTCTTGTAACATACTTTTATTGGACGTGCAAGTTAATGCATGGCCTGAAATTCACACTAATTCCTGTCCTGTCATGTCACACGGTAGATATGGCCAATAATTGAGGCCTTCTTGAAAGTTAAATAGTCTTTTTGTACGTCGCTTCGTGTCATTCCCGCTATTAAGATATGTAGAAGTTAACTAGATGTATGTTCGTGGCTGATGAAAATGTAAAAAAATATATTCTTACGGCTTAATTTTACACCTTAGATTTTAAAGGGCAAGGAGAATTCACAATTTGGGGTGTTTTATTAAATTTCTTGCAAAAAGTAGATCTCACGATAAGTTTGTCGGGCAGATTGTTGTTGGTTTAGTAGCTAGAACCTGCAATATACAACCTAAGCTATGGCAGCCCCTCACTTCTTGCGCAGTTCCTGGTAGTGTTACATGGGGCCCATTGAAATGAATGGGTGACCAATGTAAGACAGTCACACTGAGTCCTCCATCATAGCGATGACATGAGCAGAGCCCGCACAGTCAGTTACAGTTGGCTCTTCTAATGTACAGTTTTTAAAATGTAATCTTATTTAAATTTTTTATCATTTCATAAAGAAAAATTCTTTCCGCATAAAAACAAATGCATATATACATAAACAATATATAGAAATGTATATAAACCTACACAATCCATAACCTATATAGTGAGGCAAATACGATACCAAATACGATAATAATACTTTCCGCTTCCCCCCACCCTAACCCCAACCACCCTAGACAATAGAGAGAAATGCCAACCGAAAGAAACAAAAAAAAACCCCAGCACATAATTGTATTGTACAGTTGACTCCTCCCCAATGACCATGATCTGAGTTGACTCCAATTCCAGCAGTTTATCCACCGTAGCAAATGCTTACTGTAGCATCCTGGTGGTTAGCTAAAAGGAGGGTGCCACCACATTGTACCCTAGGTCTACTATGGAAAAGGACGCTGGTTGACCTCAGGGAGATCAACCAAAACACCGCAGAGACACCATCACGTGTTTCAACGTCAATGTATTCTAGGACAATGCCCCCTGGGAAATCAAATATGCAAAAAACACTGCAGAGACCCCATCGCATGTCTCGACGTTTGAGCTAGCCAGACCTTCCTCCGGGAAGGAACAACCAAGCCAAGGAATGTCTCCAATCTAGGAACCCACCCAAGCAAGTTATCCAACCACAGACAGCTGTTTTGGGTTATTTGCCCCTCATCAATGTGGAGTAGGATTCTGGCTAGTGGGAGCAATGCCTAGTAAGTGCATGCAAAAGAACGCTGGTTGACCTCAGGGAGATCAACCAAAACACAGTAGAGACACCATCACGTGTCTCAACGTCAGTGTATTCTAGATCATGGTCATGCCCCCTGATCATGGTCATGCCCCCTGGGAAATCAAATATGCAAAAAACACTGCAAAGTTATAGTGACACATCACACCATACCTGAAGGTCAGTAAATTCCCTTTAAATTGGAGTGAAGTATTTCAGTGACTTATATGAACAGTCAGAGGATCATACATTTATATAAGAAGTCCCACCAAATTTAAAAAAGGAAGAAAAGCAATAGGGTGCGGGTAAATAATAAACAGCGTAAACTCATCCATCCTCGTGTCTCTGTCACATCGCTCCCGAGTCCTGCTGACCGCCGCTAGAAGTCTTCCAGTTGCAACGTCACAGCTAGGCTGAGTGATTGACCGCTCAGCCAATCAGTTACTGGGATGACCTAAAGCTGGAAGAGCTTTAGGTCATCGGCAGCTGTCAGCGGGATCTTGGAGCAGCGCTATGGGGCACGAGGATAGGTAAGTTTACTTTGTTTATTAATTTCCTGCACCCCCCTAACTTCCTGACTTTTTTTTATTAGGTTGTCCCTTTACCGGAGATTAAAAAGAAAAAATTTTAGTGAAATAAAAAAATCATAGTGAAACAAATAATGTGAATCATACATAATTGGTGTCACCGTAACCGTAACATACTGTACAAATCCCAGCAAATGGAATCAAAGGTACTAAAATTGCAGTATACTTGTACCTCAGGTGTCCCAGCGGAAAACTATAGAGTAGACACATAAAGGGAGATTTATCAAACATCATACAGTGGAGCAGTTGCCGATAGCAACCAATGAGATTCCAGCTTTCATTTTTTTGATTTCTGTTAAAAAATTAAAGCTGGGATCTGATTGGCTGCTGTGGGAAACTGCTTTTCTGTTCCTGTGCACAAGGTTTAATTAAAGGACAAGAAATTTTTGTTGAAGTATTGTATTGTCCCCCAAAAGTTATACAAATCCCCAATATACACTTATTACAGGAAATGCTTATAAAGTGCTTTTTCCCTGCACTTACTACTGCATCAAGGCTTCACTTCCTGGATAACATAGTGATGTCACTTCCTGGATAATATAGAGATGTCACTTCCTGGATAACATGGTGATGTCACGACCCGACTCCCAGAGCTGTGCGGGCTGTGGCTGCTGGAGAGGATGATGGCAGGGGGACACTTAGGGACACAGGGCACTGGAGCATCCCTCTGCCATCACCCTCTCCAGCAGCCACAGCCCGCACAGCTCTGGGAGTCAGGTCCTGGTATTACCATGTTATCCAGGAAGTGACATCACTATATTATCCAGGAAGTGACATCACCATGTTATCCAGGAAGTGACATCACCATGTTATCCAGGAAGTGAAGCCTTGATGCAGTAGTAAGTGCAGGGAAAAAGCACTTTATAAGCATTTCCTGTAATAAGTGTATATTGGGGATTTGTATAACTTTTGAGGGGTAATACAATATTATAATAAAATTTTTTGCCGGACTTCTCCTTTTATGTCCTCCATTATTTGCTGTAGAAAACATAAAAACAATGACATTTCTGTCACTCCGATCCTACCGATTCATGGAGTCAGGTTATCATGTAATTTACCGCATTGTTAACACATAAAAATAAAAAGGAAACACAATGGTGGAATTAGATTTTGTTTTACAAGATGGTCCTCCTGTGACATCTTCAGGTCCTCCTGTGAACGCTGTGGCTGATACCTCCGAGACTGAATCGGCTCGGCAGTTACAGCCCACTCAGCCAATCACTGATTGAAGTGGGAGAGCACAGCGGCCAGTGATTGGCTGAGCAGTTGGGGCGTGTTAGGTCAGTGTGGATCATTTATTATCTTATGTCTAAAAAAAAAAAAGGTGAAAAATGGCCAGAGTACCCTTATCCTTGAAGGCAATGTGTCATCACAAAAAAAAGGTTTAGGCAAGATGGCTGCCCCCATAATGATGCACTAAAGTGTTAAATTAAAAACATTACAATAAAAAAACTGAGAGAAAGAACATGTTTCATTATTTGGATCTAATCAGTAACAACAAATCTAGGCCACACATTATTCCCTTTAAGGTGTAAGTAAGTAGAGGGAGATCTAAATTTGTAATAGTTTTTTTTATTTATTTAGTATTTTATCTTCTTGCCCATAGCAACCAATCACAGCTCAGCTTTAATTTTACCAGAAGCCATTAATTTCTGAAAAGCTGAGCTATGATTGGTTGCTATGGGCAACAGAGGACGTTCTTACTATAACACTACCCGACAAATCTCTGTTCATGAACCCCACACAGAAATGGGATAAGGGGAGGTTTATTTAAACGTGGACTAGTTGCCCATAGCAACCAGTCAGCTTTTTTTTTTTTTTTAAACCCCTCTGGTCCATCTAGTCCGCCCTTATATTTATTCCTTTCTAATTTATTTTAGGATAGATGTGTGTATATCCCAGGCAGGATTACATACTCTTAGGGCCCCATTATACTGACAAATTTATCTGCTAAATCGGGTAGATATCACCCTGGAGTCGATCATCGGCTGATCGTTGTCTTTCAACACATTAAAAAATCATCGGCTGCCGTCCGTGCATCTCCCTATGTGTTAGGTGATGCGTGGCCGAAGGCTGATTGGGTGTAAAAAATAATAAAGATGTTTTATCCATGCCCCCCGGTGTCCTCTTGGCTTGTTTCTGGGATTCCCCTCTCACCGCCGCCGCTGACACCTCTGAACCCATCTCCGCAGTATTTTTTAACCAAAACCAATAGTTGATTAGGGACACAGAAAGGCTATGTTCACACACTGTTGAATTTGAGCGGATGGCCGCTATTTAACGGCAAATAACGGATGTTATTTCAAAATAATGGCCGTTTTTTTAAAATAACCGTAATTATTTGTCATTTACCCATTAGTGAACGGCAATGCGCCGTTTCACGGCGGTCACCAACAGGCTTTATTCCGATACCTACGTCATTTTATGGCACATTTATCAGAAGTCTCTGCCACGCACAAGCGCCGCCATCGCAGGAGATTAGTTGTGTCAGTATGACAACTGATATCCCCCTGTCACTACCCGGAGCGGTGTATTGTATCAGTGATCAGCAGATCACTGGTTAGTATATACTAAAAGTATAAAAAAAGAAATAAAAAATCCCCCCCACACTCTCCACCAATAATAAAAATGCATTCTATTTCCCTCATATTATTTAAAACAGTTAAAAAACACAAAACCTATACGTTTGGTATCGCCATGTCCGCAATGACTCAAGCTATAAAACTGTGTAATTATTTATACCGCACTGCGCACGCTGTAAAATAAGAATAAAACCGCACCAGAATTGCTGTATTTTGTCAGTGCGCATAAGAAAAAAAAACGTCATAAAAGAGATCAAAAAGTCATATATTTGTAAAACTTGGTATCATTAAAAACTATACATGTTTCCCCAAAAAAATTGCCCAAAACCAGCTCTGTCACGTGAAAGATAAAAGCTCTATGGATCTTTCAATGTGGCGATGTTTTTTTTTAATAGTTTTTATTGTGCCAAAGTGGTAATAGTTGAAAATAAAAAAAAAAATAATTCTGATTTGGTATAGCTGTAACTGTAATGACCCAAAGAATACATTTATTATGTTACGTTTACTGCTCACTGAATATTGTATGTTTAATATTTTTTTTTAAAAAAATTCTAATATCCCTCCAAAAAAGGGTTAATAAAATTGATAGATTTTGTGACTCTAAAAATGGCGGCAATAAAAACTATACATTGTTCTACAAAAAACAAGACCTAATATGGCTAAAAATGAAACAACGGTGCGACTCTTGGAAGGCGGCAATGAAAAAACATATAAAAATGGCTTGGTCAATAAGGCCCAAAATAGGCTGGTCACTAAAGGGTTAAATGGCGGCCATCCACTTAATTTTAACAGTGTATGAATATAGCCATTCTGTGTTTTCAATCCACTCCCGGTTTTGGTTGAAAAATACTAAGCAAAAATACTGTGTGTGAACAAAGCCTTAAAGTGAATGTACCATCACTTTTCTGCTTGTGAATAGACTGGCGGCGGCACCGGGATGGCGGTGCCGCAGTCCCCTTTATTTTATTTTTTTTAACTGAACTGCACACTGCATCGGTTTATTAACGAGCATCAGCCAGTTGTGAAGCACTGGGGGTGGCCGATCCCAGTGGGAGGAAACTCCCTCTACGGAGCAGCTCCATTAGAGTCAATGGAGCCACCTCATAGAAGGGCCAGAATTCAAAAGATGGCAACCCCGAGCCGGTCTATTCATGGTAAAAACAGAAAAGCGATGTACCGCTGGTACATTTACTTTAAAGTAAACGTACCACTTTTAATAATAATTTTTTTTTCCAAAACCACCTGGTCTGTGCCAGCACGGAGATCCCGGTGGTGTGAACCATTTTCCAAATCGCCGCCATCTGCACTGGTTTCTTCATATTCAAATTGGGCCGCTCAATGCAGCGGGGGTGGGCCCGTTGCCTCCAGTACACCAATGTCCCCTCCATTCGGTGACGCGGTTAGACTTGATTCTGAAGCAGCCGCATCACCGAGGGGAGGGGATATCAGTGTACTGGAGGCGCTGGGCTCACCCCCCACTGCATAGTGTGGCCCGACTTGTATATGCAGAAACCGGCGCAGATGGCAGGAACTGGGCGGCATTTTGAAAAAATGGATCTCCACCCCGGGGCTGTCCAGGTGATAAGAAAAATAATTAACGTAAGCGGTACATTCTCTTTAGCCCAAGGGCTGCACAGACATCGCTATCGCATCACATGATTAAGGAACCGCTCAGTTACAGTAAGAGTCAGCCCATATAATATGGCCTTTAAAAAAATAATCGTTTACCGGACGTGCATTGCTCCGTGTTATAGTCGATGCACGGCCGACAGCTGATTGGGTATAGAAGATAATAAATGTACTTGCCTGTCCACGCCCCCTGGTGTCCTCCTCACCACAGCCGCCGCTGTGGCCACTCAGCCAATCACTGGCCGCGGTGCTGTCCCGTTGGTAAGAAAACAGTGATCCATCTAATCGACACCCGCTTAACCTGATCATTAGATCGATTTATACGGCCCTTACTGTAGATTTACTACCACATGTGCTGTAAGTTCGTTTCAAGCATCTACTACTCTTTCAATAGTAATATTTTTAGGAATATATAATATGTGTGCTCCCATATGTGGCCAAAAACTTTACATAAATGTGGCCCAAGAATGACCTTTTTGGACTTCCAATTGAAAAACCACTTCATATAGCCTCTCCGCAGTCTGAACTGGCGCATAATATGGTACAATAGCTGTAGGACAAATAAAGGCGAAAGGATCGCTATTGATTGTAGCATGTAGAGGGGCCAAGCCGTAAGAGGCACCCGCCACATATGGAGCAAGCTTAGCTCCTGAGCCCGCTTTATATGCAATGACTGCTGAGCCACTGTAAAAAGGTGTATCGGTGGTGATTAAGGGGTTAAAGAGAGACTCGCAATTTTTTTTTTTAAGAAATCAAAAAGGTTGTGTTTGCAAGCAGTTCTACAATATACTTATATATTTTTCTTCTAGTTTCTATGTTTAAATTGTTATACATATGGCCACTAGGTGTCTCCCTTCCTGTCAAACTGTGCTCCGTGCACCCTTTTCTTTGTTAAAAAAAAAAGAGAGACCAAACACAGGAAGTCCCAGACCTTTCCACTCACAGACTTGCCCTGGTATTGATTGACAGCCATTCCTAAACCTTTAAATCTTTACTGCAAATGTGTACAACACTGTGTACCCACATTCAGAGAATCCTGGGGGTGCTTGCATTGTATGGTCAGCTCTCCTGTCACACAGCACCTAAACCTCTGTAACCCCACAGTGACATTATACTGACTGAATTGTTACATAAGAAAGAGCATTGTCTCCTGGTAAGCTGCAGAGCTGATAATAGAATTAGCCTAAGGTAATTGCTCTCTGCAGATGACAACCTTCATGAGGAAGCATGGAGCACAGTTTGGCCGCATGTATAACATTGATTTAACCATAGAAAAAAGTGAGTATATTGCAAAACTGTCTGCATTCACAACCCCTAAGTGTAGTATAGTAATAAGTATAGTGTGAGCGCAGCCAAAAGCAGCACAGACTACGTTGTTTTCTTAGACTGGGTTCACACTGTTTTTGCAAAAAAAAAAGGATGGAAAAATGGATGCAATTTTGTGTGCATCCATTTTGATCCGACTTCCAAAAAAGGATCAAAACACATTCGTTTTTTTTATCGCACACAAAAACGTACTTGACCTTATTTTTGTGTACGCAAAAAAAAAAAAAAAAACAGATGTGTTTTGATCCGTTTTTTATAATGGAATGGATCTATTTTTCCATCCTTTTTTTTGCAAAAACGTAGTGTGTACCCAGCCCTATACAGAAATATCTTGAGGGGTGGGGAACCCGACATACACAGTGTGGTCTATGGTTTTTTTTTTTTTTTCCCATACAGTGGATGTGAATGGGTGACACATGGCGTTGTCTTTACAGTGAAATAGGTCGGATGTATACAGCAGGAAATATCATCCCGTATTCCTCTGATAGAAGATATAACACGAGCCGAACATCTACCATAAGATCCTTTATTAAATATTTGATTCTTGTTATCGATCCATTTCTGACGTTCCCTCCATACATTATGCATTGTGCTATGTATGATCCCTGGATTATACTTATTAGTATGCACCCGACAATCAACCATTTTTATTTTTTTTATAAAATTTTATTTTCCTGACTTTTGTGTAGATAGCAGAGGATTCATATGGATATACAGTGTAGTCAGTATAGGCCTCTCCATGTATACACGCCTGATGAGTACAGCAGAGGAGGACTGACAAGGAGCCAGATGGCCGTATGCCACAGGGGCTTGTCCTTACAGATGAGATCCACCAGTCTACACCGGTGGCTTTCCATCTGTCTACTAGTTATCCCATCATACAGTATTCCTCCCCCGTCCATTCAGCATAGACTTCCATTCATATCAGCGCAGAATTTAAGGCACAGACTGTCTTATTGCCGGGTGGCCGTATTGATTGATTCTTGGAAGACTATCGTAAGTGGAACTCATTGTAACCTAAGACCATAACGCTAAAGAAATCTAATAATTCTTTCCAAATCTCCTTAATACAATGGGTCAAAGAAGTAGACTTTCTCCGCTACTGCTGTTCTGACACGTGCGGGTCCTTGCAGATTTCTACTTTCTGTTCACATCTTGACAACGTAGATAATGGTTGGAAATGCCCATTTAGTTACTGGCGGCAGCAGTGATCCCCCCTCAGTCTGTGATTGGCTGAGCAGGTGTCTCCAGTCACTTCCTGTCTGCACAATAGGAAGTCAGCAAGGACCACTGAGTGTCAGAGCAGCGGCAGCAGTGGGGAATGGGTGAGATGAGTACCAGAAAAATAACCTAGTGTCCTAAGAAACAGACATTCCTGGCAAACGTAAAGAACAGGTAATACCACACTGTGTTGTAGAGAGGCGCTACATGATAGCCACCTTAGTTTTCATAGTACAGTGCCCAGGGTCCCTGGTTGGATTTTCTAGCCAATCACACCTGCCATAGAACTGTGCTCTCTGCGGCATTATATGTTAACTATCTCCGTAAAAATATTGTAGACTGAGGTCACTGAAGCTTATAAGAGACCACTATACACACCCCGAGTCAGTAAGAATTGAGAGGTTTCAGCTCTGAAGCTTGCAGAATTATGAATGCTGCTCTGGACTGTAACAGGATTAGTGCAGTAATACAATGTATATACAACCTATAGAAGATCAGTTCTAGTAATAACCCATGAGATAGTGTTCAGAGGTCAGAGCCCATAGATCAGCGGAGGTCAGTTTGTCATTGGGTAAAGATTATCACTGTGATATAACGTGTTATGTAGGACCCACAGGTAAACCTACATGAGTATCTTAAAGGGATTGTCCCCACCAACAATATTTATTCCTTTATCCAAAGAATATTGAATAAACAATCACTGGGGGCCTGATCACTAGGACCCTGCAGGTAATGAGTGGGGGTCCAAAGTCCCTGTCTGTCACACATTGTAGCTCCACTCACTGCTATGGGGATAGAGCCGAGTACTCAGCTGTCCAGGTATGATAGGAATTGTAGTTTTACAACAGCTGGGGGGCTGAAGGTTCCCCATCCCTGGCCTATGGAACCATGAATAGAACAGCAGTGTGGACGCACAACAACATTTTTGCTTATATAGCGAACAGGAACCACATTCTTGTGAACATTTGGGGGGGTCCTGGGTGTCTGACTCCCAGCAGTCATACATATCTCACCTGTCCTGTGGGTGGGGGGATTATTATTGGTAGACAGCCCCTTTAATTCAGGAATCTAATGGTCCGTTTACACTGAGCGATAATTCGCCCAATCGATTGTTTAACATTTTGAAGCAACAATTTGGTTTTCTTAACGACCAGCGTTTAGACGAATAAATCTTTAGAAAATTTGTTAGAAAAATCGTTATTGCGATGGTTTTTAAGATCGCTTAAGCCCATGTCACACATAGGGTGAATCTTCGAAAGACCGTTTACACAAAGCGATCTGCGAATTTTTAGCGAATGACGATTTTTCACTTGTCGCTTGATCGTTCGCTGTTTTTACATGAGTCGATTATCGCTCAAATGCGAACGTTATCGCGAAAATTCAAATGATAATTGTTCCGTGTAAACGCAGCATAACCTCAGAGTCCTAGGGTATGTTCACACTGAGCAAAAATCGGACAAAGATCGGAAGGAATCCCGCCGTGCTCCATGTCCTGATGTGAGTGAATGAGAGGGGCGTGCGCTCCTCCGCTGCTGCCACTCTCCGCTCAAAGAAGTGACATGCCGCTTCTTTGAGTGGAGAGCGACGGCTGCAGAGGAGCGCGCGTTCTCCCATAAACGGGCTATGGCACACTGAGACTCACTGTTTTACTCAGTGTGAACATACCCTTAAGTAACAAATCTGGCTCTGCTACATCTGTAATTGGAAACACCATTCTGACTATTATTGCTACTAATAAATGGCGGAAATGCACATAATAGCGCTATACAAGTGAACAGGACATGGCTGCCTCCCTTCCTGATAACTAGATATTTGCATTTCCGTAGGCTTTTACAGTATATTTGCAGATATGAGCGATATAATCTGCAGTGTGAACTAAGCCACTACTGAAGAATCCACGAGCATCTGAAACGCGTTGGTTAGACTCCTGCCCTGTACGTTTGTGTATTTTAAACATGGAAGAGCAATAAAAGTACAAGCCCAAGAACTCTGCTATGGTAGAAAGCTATCTGTCGGTCCCCCTTGAGGTCGGCTGGATCTGTGTGGACGTACTATGAAACACCTACTATCTTTTAGCTATGTTGTAAATATGAAAAAAAAAATAATCCTGTCTGGCCTCTCCCAGAGCTGCCCAGCAGGTGGCACTCACTCACCAACTTTTTCCCCTTTCTGTTCTCATTGTCTAAGAAAGTTTTTTCACTTTCTAATAAGAGCGTCAGCCGGCGGAGTTGTTGTCACCAGAAGTTCATCCTCTCCATTCCACATCATTCAAAGGGCTTGAAGTCCCATGTTATCCCCCGGTGGGTTTCAAGGCGAGGCTCATCCTGAAATCTATAGCCTCTCACATAACCAAACTTTTTTTTTTTTTTTTCATCCCCGGCACTTTAAAGTCCTGCCTGAGACTTACTTTGATGAATATCCAACCCAAATCATTCTGCCCAACCACGATAACTTTATTTTTTTGTGTTTTTTTTTTTTATTTTTTTTTATTGTTCCCAAAAAACCACGAGGGAGAGGAGAACTTATAAATCATTCACTGTCCGTAAAACTGGTGACACCGCTTGAAACGAGCGGCTTTGTGGAGGTGCCAGCAGTTTGCGCCTTAGACATGAAAAAGTCACAAACAGGAGCGCGTTGATGTGACATGGCTATGGGTACGGGCGGCCGGTGACAGCCCTGGAGGTCGCTAAATAAATAGATGAGAGATTATTAGTGGTTTGATGTTTTCTTTATTTATTTATTTATTTATTTTGGGGGGGGGGGGGGAGTTTATTAGTAATTTCGGATGAAAATGATTCACCTCTGTTCAAACAACGCGTCGCCCCCTGGGACCTCTTATCTCTCAGTTCTCTCCAAAACATCATCCACCTGCCCTCCACTTTCTAATTATTGCGGTAGATCTTTTATCTGACGGTCACATGCTCTCACTTTTTTGCCATTCTGCTGACAAAAAAAAAGAAAAAGAAAAAAGAATTCCAGAAGGGTTTGACTTTAAACAACAGACAGAAAGTTGAAAAAGTTCCTATACGAGCCGGGAGGGTCAGGATCTGACCTGATCTATAAATACGGGACCATTTTCCGTCAGAGTGCAAAATATGGAGTAATGGAGGGGATTTACCACCACTGGTATCAGCACCTTAAAGGGGAAGGTGTATTAAATTAGGGCAATTTTTTTTTTTTGTGTTTTTCATGGGACTGGATCAGGCTTTAAAGGGGGACTCTGGAGGGAAAAATGTTTTTAAATCAGCCGGTATAAGTAAGTTATACAGATTTGTAAATTACATCCATTTAAAAACATCAAGTCTTCCAGTACTTATCAGCAGCTGTATGTCCTGCAGGAAGTGGTGTATTCTCTCCAGTCTGACACAGTGCTCTCTGCTGCCACATCTGTCCATGTCAGGAACTGTCCAGAGCAGCGGCAAATCCCCATAGAAATCCTCTCCTGCTCTGGACAGTTCCTGACATGGACAGAGGTGGCAGCAGAGAGCACTGTGTCAGACTGGAGAGAACACACCTATTGCTGCAGCTCGCTTCTTTCTTGTTCCCCGTTCGCTGTTGATGCAATTACATGGATTAGGCCCTCCCTAATGGATGTTGTCCATTGAAGAGAGCAGCGGTCCTATTATACAGGGTGACGGGGAGCAGACCATCTCTACCTTTTATTATTTTGATTCAACATGTTAAAAGACAATGATCGTGCACAATGTCGGCTAATCGTTGCCTCTTAACGTGATCTATTACACCAAACCAGAATGGCCGGTAATCGCCCAAATGCAGCCGATAATCTCTTGGTGTAATAGGGCCCTGATTGTGCTCCATGACTGTGCTCCGCTAGCTACCTCTATGATCCGTGCAAAACCGTCCATTTTGTCATCCGTTTTGCATCCGTGTCCGTGTTTTTCACGGATCTGTTTTAAAGCATTTTAAATCGCGTCGATTACATCACATTCATGTACATCCGTGAAAAACAAGGATTTCATTGATTTCTTTAGAGAAATTCCGTTCTGTGCTTCCGTTCCCAGCTATGACTAATCCTATTTTTAAGCAGAACAGACTGGAGGTCCGTGAAAATACTGAGTATGTGAATAGGCCCATACAAAGCAATGGTCTAAAAATGTGTCAGTGCTCACAATTTCACGGAACGTGTGAATGCAGCCTAAGCTTTATAACAGGGAGATAAGACAAATACACCAGTGAGCTGATGGCTGCAAAGTTGTAAAATCATGTTTTCCTTCCAAGCTCAAGTGTCATGGAGGCCGGGCTGAGCTGCAAACACATATCTAGTCTTGCCCTCAGCTGAGATACAGTATCCAGTGTAGACAATGCTCTGTGAGCTCTACAGCCTGATACATTGTACATAGCTAGTCCTGCTCTAAGCTGAGTAGTGATACAATTGTATCAAGTCTAGACAATGCTCTGTGAGCTCTACAGCCTGGACACCAGACTGGTACATTGTACATAGCCAGTCCTATATCCTGTAGTCTAGACAAGGTTTTGTACTCAGATGGATATTGCAGGAAACTACCAAAGACTTATGGTACTTTTACACAGAGCGATAATTCGCCTGATCGCACGATTAACGATTTTGAATGAACGATTTATTTTTTATGACGATCAGCATTTAGACAAAACGATACATCGTACGGAAAAATCGTTATGCGATCTGCGTTTACCCGTACGATTATCGTTCGAATTCGAACGTTATTGTGCAAATTCGAACTATAAATCGTTCCGTGTGAAAGGACCATTAGTGTAGTATTACACGGGCCAATGGGGGCCCAATAATAACTGTAAACGAGCTCCGATCTGCTAGATCAGCGCTCGTTTACTGGGCCTATTACGCGGCCCGATAATCGTTCACCAAGGGCTGCATGGACAACGGTAACGATGTCCTTGCAGCCCTTGCTTAAACTTTATACATTACCTATCCATGCTGCAGGGCTCCTCTAGCGGTCTGCTTCTCATCGGGTCCGGCGTGCTCCAGCTTCAGAGCGGCCTGTCTCAGCTGACAGGCCACTCAGCCAATCACAGGCCGGGACTGCAGTGGCCAGTGATTGGCTGAGCGGCCTGTCAGCTGAAACAGGCCGCTCTGAAGCTGGAGCACACCGGACCCAGGGAGAAGCAGACCGCTAGAGGAGCCCTGCAGCATGGATAGGTAATGTTTGCACTTTGCATATTGTCAGCTGCCGGCCGCGCACCGCTATTATACGTAGTGATGCATGGTCGGTGCCCGACAATTATAGGTCCAAACCTATGTCAATGATCGGCTGATGGTTGTTGTCATCGGCTGATTGTTGTGTTTATTACAGGGAGCGATAATCGGCCTGATAGGGCCGATTCGGCCGATTATTGCTCCGTGTAATAGGACCCATACTGTATTTGCAGCTGCTGCTGATGTGGTGTGCTCACAGAGCATTGTCTAGGTTGGATACAATTGAATCACTTCTCAGCAGAGAGCAGGACTAGCTATGTACAATGTGTTGGTCTGGCGTCCAGGCTGTAGAGCTCACAGAGCATTGTCTACCCTGGGACTAGTAATGTACAGATTTTCCGCCATTGAATAGTACGGGTATTCTCATTCAGTGACCGTAAAACATGAAGCACATTGGAAAGTTGTGGAAGGTTTCATTTGTACAGTGATTCACTTTATGTACATAGAACCTGAAGACATCAGTAGTCAGTGGCGCCGTGTCCTGGAGCCTCCCTGCCAGTCTTATATCAGAAGTCTCAGGTCATTGCTACTAGATGTGTCCTTGATCAGTGGAGCCGGCACTTGTGAAACATTAATAGACAAACATCCAGCTGAAACGCCTGGAATCCAGGATTTCTGTAAAGTATTAAAATTTTCAGATTTGAGGATGAAAAGTAGGAACCACAGACAACTCTGCGCTGTAGTATAAACCATGGATGTAACATGGGAGAACAGACGTGGCGATAGATCTGTCAGAGTGGATATCCAGGATTAGAAAAAGCATAGCCACTTTCTTGCAAAAACAGCGCCACCCCTGTCCTCAGGTTGTGTGTGGTTTTACAAGTCATCCCTATGCACTTCAGTGTAACCGAACTGTAATATCAGATACAACCCCAGTGCTGTTTTTGGAGGAACAGCAGCTGAGCTACAGTAACCAGCTCCGGCCACTACACAGTGACCAGCAGCTGAGCTACAGTAACCAGCTCCGGCCACTACACAGTGACCAGCAGCTGAGCTACAGTAACCATATCCAGCCACTACACAGTGACCAGCAGCTGAGCTACAGTAACCAGCTCCGGCCACTACACAGTGAATGGCAGCTGAGTTACAGTAACCATATCCAGCCACTACACAGTGACCAGCAGCTGAGCTACAGTAACCATATCCAGCCACTACACAGTGACCAGCAGCTGAGCCACAGTAACCAGCTCCGGCCACTACACAGTGACCAGCAGCTGAGCTACAGTAACCAGCTCCGGCCACTACACAGTGACCAGCAGCTGAGCTACAGTAACCATATCCAGCCACTACACAGTGACCAGCAGCTGAGCTATAGTAACCAGCTCCGGCCACTACACAGTGACCAGCAGCTGAGCTACAGTAACCATATCCAGCCACTACACAGTGACCAGCAGCTGAGCTACAGTAACCAGCTCCGGCCACTACACATTGAATGGCAGCTGAGTTACAGTAACCAGCTCCGGCCACTACACAGTAAATGGCAGCTGAGTTACAGTAACCAGCTCCGGCCACTACACAGTAAATGGCAGCTGAGTTACAGTAACCAGCTCCGGCCACTACACAGTAAATGGCAGCTGAGTTACAGTAACCAGCTCCGGCCACTACACAGTAAATGGCAGCTGAGTTACAGTAACCAGCTCCAGCCACTACACAGTAAATGGCAGCTGAGCTACAGTAACCAGCTCCGGCCACTACACAGTGACCAGCAGCTGAGCTATAGTAACCAGCTCCGGCCACTACACAGTGAATGGCAGCTGAGTTATAGTAACCAGCTCCGGCCACTACACAGTGAATGGCAGCTGAGTTACAGTAACCATATCCAGCCACTACACAGTGAATGGCAGCTGAGCTACAGTAACCAGCTCCGGCCACTACACAGTGACCAGCAGCTGAGCTACAGTAACCATATCCAGCCACTACACAGTGACCAGCAGCTGAGCTACAGTAACCATATCCAGCCACTACACAGTGACCAGCAGCTGAGCTACAGTAGCCTTGACATTGTAAACAATGATGCTGTACTCCTTGTAGGAAATCCGAGTAGAAACCCTCTTGGGGCCCATAGAGTTTCCCCTTTAAGTGCCGCAGTGATTGTTCCTCCTTACTTTAATCTTCATGCAATTGTCATTTTCAGAGATTGGAAGTATCGCAGAGGAGACGGAGGCCTGTGATTGGTGGAGCCTTGGTGCCCTTCTCTATGAGCTTCTCACCAGGAAGGTATGTGCCAGGCTTCATTGTAGAGGACTGATTGGAGGGAATTATTAAAGAAATAACGTATAACGTAATAGCTGTCTTTCAGAAACAGCGCCATACGTGGCCATAGGCCACTTAAATGGGGATGATTTGCCATACTGGACACAACCCATGGACAAGTGTGGCTCTCTATAGAAGACGGCAGCCATGTTATTGTACTGTACCAACTTTACTCATTCACCATTCAACTTAAAGGGTATTAACTGGTTTTATGATGGCCTGACTGGGGACCCCCACTTCCAGTACTTATCAGCCGCTGTATGCCCTGCAGGAAGTGGTGTATTCTTCCCAGTCTGACACACTTTGCTGCCACCTCTGTCCATGTTAGGAGGTTTTCTATGGGGATTTGCTGCTGCTCTGGACAGTTCCTGACATGGACAGAGATTGCAGCAGAGAGCACTGTGTCAGACTGGGAAGAAAACACCACTTTCTGCAGGACATGCAGCAGCTGATAACTACTGGAAGTAGAAGTAAATTACTAATCTATATAACTTTCTGAAACCAGTTGATGAAAGACACTTTTTTACATGAGTACCCCTTTAAGAGGAGTCAAAAACTGTGTGAAAACTAGTGCATTAACTCTGTACCTTATAGTTGCAGTAGTAGTTGATGTGATGATCCACCCTTTACAGTATGCTATTATGGGGGAATATTCCATACACATACTATGGGAGAATATTCCCTACACATACTATGGGAGAATATTCCATACACATATTATAGGAGAATATTCCATACACATACTATGGGAGAATATTCCATACACATATTATAGGAGAATATTCCATACACATGCTATGAATATTCCATACACATACTATGGGAGATTATTCCATACACATACTATGGGAGAATATTCCATACACATACTATGAATATTCCATACACATATTATAGGAGAATATTCCATACACATACTATGGGAGAATATTCCATACACATACTATGGGAGAATATTCCATACACATATTATAGGAGAATATTCCATACACATACTATGGGAGAATATTCCATACACATATTATAGGAGAATATTCCATACACATACTATGGGAGAATATTCCATACACATACTATGGGAGAATATTCCATACACATACTATGGGAGAATATTCCATACACATATTATAGGAGAATATTCTGTACACATACTATGGGAGAATATTCCCTACACATACTATGGGAGAATATTCCATACACATACTATGGGAGAATATTCCCTACACATACTATGGGAGAATATTCCATACACATATTATAGGAGAATATTCCATACACACACTATGGGAGAATATTCCATACATATACTATGGGAGAATATTCCATACACATATTATAGGAGAATATTCCATACACATATTATAGGAGAATATTCCATACACATATTATAGGAGAATATTCCCTACACATACTATGGGAGAATATTCTGTACACATATTATAGGAGAATATTCCATACACACACTATGGGAGAATATTCCATACATATACTATGGGAGAATATTCCATACACATATTATAGGAGAATATTCCATACACATATTATAGGAGAATATTCCATACACATATTATAGGAGAATATTCCCTACACATACTATGGGAGAATATTCTGTACACATATTATAGGAGAATATTCCATACACACACTATGGGAGAATATTCCATACATATACTATGGGAGAATATTCCATACACATATTATAGGAGAATATTCCATACACATATTATAGGAGAATATTCCCTACACATACTATGGGAGAATATTCCATACACATACTATGGGAGAATATTCCATACACATACTATGGGAGAATATTCCCTACACATACTATGGGAGAATATTCCATACACATACTATGGGAGAATATTCCATACACATACTATGGGATAATATTCCGTACACACACTATGGGAGAATATTCCATACACTTATAATGGACGTGGCTCCGACGCACATGGTTAAATAATAATGCTTGTAAAGCAGCAGAATATTGCATAGGAAGTGTCTTATGTTACACCCTTCAGATTTCAGCTGTACCAGCAGCTTCCCTGCTATTCTGGGTTACCACTTAATATATAGGGACGGAAGATGAAAGTTAAGGTTATCAGATTTATGATGCTTACAGCTTCAGTTTTCTATTTTTGTGCACATTGTTGTTCTGGCCCGGCTGTACATGTATGTGGACACGTGTCTATGGCATTACCTACAGTTACGTATACAGGGAGGAGAGAAGCTGCAGCCAGGCAGTAAGGGGTTAATGTCATCACTGGCAATTATATTATTATCATGTATCATGTACCAAAGGAGAGATCTATGGAGGTATACAACAGTGTATAATGGATTGCCGGGAAACTGTAGCGGAAGATAATGGATAGGAGATAGATAAGATAGATAGATAGATAACATAGATAGATAGATAGGAGATAGATAGATAGATAGATAGATAGATAGGAGATAGATAGATAGATAGGAGATAGATAGATAGATAGATAGATAGGAGATAGATAAGATAGATAGATAGATAACATAGATAGATAGATAGTAGATAGATAGATAGATAGATAGATGATACATAGATAGATAGATAGATAGGTAGGAGATAGATAGATAGATAGATAGGAGATAGATAGATAGATAGATAGTAGATAGATAGATAGATAGATAGATAGATAGATAGATAGATAGGAGATAGATAGATAGATAGGTAGGAGATAGATAGATAGATAGATAGGAGATAGATAGATAGATACAAAATCAGACTTAGCGGCACCTCCGTATAGTGTAAACTTCATAGTTTATTTCATATCAAAAAAGTTCAAACAAGTGCTGCAACGTTTCTGTCTCATCACGAGACCTTTCTTGATATGAAATAAACCACGAAGTTTACACTATACGGAGGTGCCGCTAAGTCTGATTTTGTATTTGAAGAGGGGACGTGATTCCAGTCCTCAGTGCAGGCACTCCATCATTTCTTCCTGAGAGTGCACTCCATTCTGCTGATAGATAGGATAGATAGATGTTAGATAGATAGATATTAGATAGATAGATAGATAGATAGATAGATAGATAGGAGATAGATAGATAGATAGATAGGAGATAGATAGATAGGAGATAGATAGATAGATAGATAGATAGATATTAGATAGATAGATAGATAGATAGATAGAAGATAGATAGGAGATAGATAGATAGATAGATAGATAGATAGAAGATAGATAGATAGGAGATAGATAGAGCGATAGATAGATAGATAGATAGATAGATAGATAGATAGATAGATAGATAGGAGATAGATAATAGATAGATAGATAGGAGATAGATAGATAAGATAAGATAAGATAGATAGATAGATAGATAGATAGATAGATAGATAGATAGGAGATAATAGATAGATAGATAGATAGATAGATAGATAGATAGATAGATAGATAGATAGGAGATAATAGATAGATAGATACTGTAGATAGAAAGAAAGATTACTAGATAATAACATACTCTTTTTTACATCCTATCTTTGTGAGTATCTGTCTTTGTTTGTCCCTTGCAGGCTCTGGTAGATTGTCACCCAGCTGGGATCGGCACCCACACATCGCTCATCCTGCCGGAATATGTGTCCAAAGAGGCGCGCTCACTATTACAGCAGGTGATGGTTGTAGGATGGGATATGGGGGGGTATGGACAGTATACAGATATATAGATAGCACTGAGCAGGCTGCAGTCTCCCTGATCCCCTCCTCTGAGGGCCGCATAGTGTATAGTGTGGAGCTCATAGCCCCTGCACTGTCCACTCCATACATAGACAGAGTTCTTGCAGTAATTCCCCATCTTGAGATTCCTATATAGACGGCACATTACAGTCTCCTCTCAGACTGTCACATTTAAAGGCGCTCTGCCCCCCACCGCCCCCGGCTCACTATTCCGCACAGGCCGCTGTTTATTTTGAATCCGGCATCAAATGAACAATTGACGTCGGCGAATCAAACAATTGGATTTGATAAGCGTTTCCCCGGCTTTGCTTACTTTTTGAACAGCTGGTTTGGAGATTCTTCCCGCCCCCAGTGAAATGCGTCGGCTGACTGATGAAATATTAAAAAAGGCTAATGTTGTCAAACGCCGGGGCCCGCCTGACACCCAACTTCTGAAGACGCAGCCGCCATTTCAGGTGCCTTTAACCGGAGTCAGCAATTTGCTCCTGATCTTGGCTCGCTGGCTTCTACATCTTGACAGGGGCTGGCGCCGGAAAGAGGGAAACAAGTGCAAAGAATTCCCTCTGCTTTCCTGCTCTGCGCTGCCTAGAGCAGGTTTTTGGCTCGGTAGCTGAGCGCCGGGGGTGGGGGGATTCTGATGATCTGCGTTCGTTCCCCTATTAGAAATGGGATCATTTCAGACATCTGTGTTTTACAAATTCTCTCTGATGGCAGCCTTGTCTCATTTTGTCTGCCTCACACTTGTCAAAATACATCCTCCTCTTTGCACATCACATCTGAGACCCCCGCGTTCTGTTCTAAGGGAGATCCAAGGACAGCGGCTCCCCCGGGATCACCGGGCAGGAGGTAGCACAGCGGCGTCTACTAGAAGGGCAATTATGGAAGGTGCTTTTTTTGACTTTTACAGAAATTACGCTTCAGAAGCAATGAGCGTTGTCTTCCTATGAAGGGAGGTCCTTGCTGTGCGGCTTATCGGTTACGATGCCAGGTTTGGGTGACTGTATAACACATGCAGGAGATACTACAGTATATAATAAGGCATGCTCATAAAGGGACAGTTCACTTTTATGTTTCTTCAAGGGATTTCTGTAGATGTCTGTAAGCTGGGGCTCCGACCACCATCAAAGTGAAGGGATGCTTAAAGTGGAGCTGTCATATAAATGTCAGTAACTATCAATAGTACAAGTGATATTAAAGGGGACCTGTCACCCCAGCTGCCAGGGTGAAGCCTGCCTGACCCCCCCGGTGGAGCCTCTAATACTTATCCCCCTTTTGAAGTCTCTATGGGCGTTGGACTCATCTCTGGTGAGCGCGCGCACGGGTATTTCTCGGCAACAGGACGGGGTCCAGGACCTTGAGGAAGGGGTAAGTATAAGGGGCTCCACCGGGGGGGTCAGGCAGGCTTCACAGCCGGGGTGACAGGTCTCCTTTAAGAAACTCTGTATTAGGTTTTATTAACCAATAGAGTTTCCTTCTGTACTCAAAAAGCTGTTTCCTACCTCCCCCTTTCACTTCAAAAGAAGCAGGATTTCTGTGTCCGTTATGGTCTATAGAGAGGGGAGAGGCCAAGGGGGATGAGTGAGCACAGAGAGAAGAAAAGGCAGCCCTGCACAGCACAACATCCTGTAATCTTCTCTCACCAAGTTCTCAGACCAGCACTGACCTTTCTGACCTCTGAATCCAACATTTGTGCCTAGACAGTCTCCAAACTGTACAGCTGCTTCTCTCCTCTTCTTGCTCACTCATCCCCCTCGGCCCCTCCCCCCTCCATAGGTTATAATGGATTCAGCAAACCCATCTTTACTTTACTCCCCTGTAATGAAGACGACTTTACCTAATAATGCACAGATACGAAGTGGGGGGGGGGGGAGGTTGGGAAACAGCTTTTTGAGAACAGAAAGAGGCTTTTTTTGCCCAATAAAACCTATTACAGAGTTTCTTAAAATCACTTGCACTTTTTTGAAAAAAAATATTTTAAATGACGGTTACACTTAAAAGGGGTATTTTAACTTCAACAACTTAGTTCTGATTGAGGTATATAGATGTTATATGAGGTTGTTAAGACAAAAAAGAAAGCAAACTCCTCCAATACCCTCACACATACAATATGCATGCTCAGCTTTGATGAATGTGCATGTATTCTGAATAGGTAAAAGGGAGAAAGCCATTCCAGACACCTATGGCAGAGGCTTATCTCCCCCAGAGCAGTGTTGAAATTCTACATGCTCAACCCTTTTGTCCCCTGAATGTTCATCTAGGAGGTATAAATAGGTGCCCATACACCTGAGATGTTCAGACGACCCTGCCGAAGGTGGCCAACGTTACTGTTCTATCTGGATTTTAACATGCCGACCCTTTGTTCCCCTCATTCTCCATGAGAGTCTTTAGCCCTAGATACGTATACGTGGTCGGTAGATCTCACTGATTCTTAGATGACTTCATTGTAGATAGATTTCATCATGCTCACCTCCAGCTAACGTTAAGGCCCTATTACACAAAACGATTATCGGCCGTATTAGAAGGCAACGATCAGCGTGAACAATGTTGGCTGAAAGACAAACGACTAATATAGCAGCGATCTGCTGCCGTCGCTCTGTGGAACAGGAGTGGTAGCAGCAGACCACTGCTATCTGCTATGGGCTGCCCGGGCGATCAAGCGATCATCCGGGCAGCTCCCCATGGCCCCCCCTGTATTCACCCGCTCAAAAGAGTAGCAAACGAGTGCTGACAGCTCCTCTCTGTCGCCCTGCGTATTAGGGGCTTTATTCTATCATGTGCTTTTCAACATGCCTGACAAGTTTCTTCCCCTGCCTCTTTATCAGGGTAGAGTCAGGCAGCCTCTCATATACTGTAGATCACAGGTGTGCATTGGCTGTCCAGGCATGAGGGGAATTGTAGTCTTACAACAGTTGGAGGGCCTGAGTTTGACACCTTCTGCTGTAGATGGTCAGCCTATCCTGCTGAAATTGGCAGGTTTGGCTGACTTTAAAGGGATTATCATGGCTTCAAAAAACATGGCCGCTTTCTTCCAGAGGGTGGGTTCACACTACGCGTGCGCGGACAGCCGACGGAATTCCGCGGAGTTTATCCGCGAGAATTCCGTAGTGTGAACCCACCCAGAAACAGCACCTCTCTTGTCCTCAGTTTGGGCGTGAGTTTTGCAGCTCAGTTCCATTGTAATGAATGAACCTGAATTGTAATACCACACACAGCCTGAGGACAGGGGGTGTGCTTTTTTGCTAGAAAGTAGCTGTGCTTTATCTACTCCTGGATAACCCCTTTAACACTTACTCCTATATTGCTTAATATGTCCATTTTTTTTAGGATTGTAAGACAACTCAACTGTTTTTTTTTTTTTTTTTGTTTTTTTTTTAAATTTATTATCTATAACTGGCTACAGTTTTCCCCATAAAGCAGACAGAATAAAGAAAAGATTACACAATAAAGTAGTAACAAAGAGTGGTAAGGCTTGAGATTCCACATGCTCTTATTAGTGTGTTATGTCCTATGGCTTTGTATACTCTTTGTATACCCTTCCATGGCTGTATGGCGGTAGCGGCTTGTGCTTCAGTGCAGCAGACCCAGGGGTCAGGTGATAAGTTGTTGTTTCTTGCCCCAGTCTTGTGTCTGGGTCCTCCTCTTTCATATGAGGTCTATGGAGACCTCAACGCGGGGGTCAGCAGCCGTACAATGTGTCTGTGGAGGATCCTTGAGAGCCACCTGCGCTGGAGGACCAGAAGTAATAAACCCAAGGAAGGCCGACCCTCACATTAACCTCCTGACCCGCCGTGACCCCGCCACTTCATTGCACCTCATAACACCCTCACAAGTGCCCACCCGGGACATGCCGGATCACCGCCTGATGTTTACCCGAGGAAGCGGCATTCAGTGTTGTCAGGAAGTCTTCAGCAGGAAGGGGAAAGGCTCCAGTGATGGCTGCGAGATCCCCACCGCTCTTCCTTTTCCATCTACAATTGTCGCAGACGTCCAGGGGGAATGTCTGGATGGCCAGGAGGTGTACGGCATCCTCCAGTCCTAAAGCCCCTACAGTCCTATAGTCATACCCCCATATCTCTATCTATCTATCTATCTATCTATCTATCTATCTATCTATCTCCTATCTATCTATCTATCTATCTATCTATCTATCTATCTATCTATCTATCTATCTCCTACCTATCTATCTATCTATCTCTTATCTATCTATCTATTTATCTATCTATCTATATTCCATTATCTGTCTGTCTATCTATCTATCTATCTATCTATCTATCTATCTATCTATCTATCTATCTATCTATCTATCTATCCCTTTTGTTACTAGATAAATAGATACACAGAATATTACTAACCATTGCATGAAGGGATAGATAATAGATAGATATTAGATTCTCTCCCCTCCCCCCTATCTTATTATATTGGATTATTATCTCTTTATTAATGATCTTTCTCTCTTTGTCTTCCAGCTGCTGCAGTATAACCCTGTGGAGCGTCTTGGGGCGGGGGTGGCCGGGGTGGAGGACATCAGGTCTCATCCCTTCTTTAATGGAGTGGACTGGGAGGACTTCAGCAGATGAGTCTAGATGTGTACAGACTTCTGGAGAGCGGCTTCTTATACTGTATGCCCTGCAGTGAGGAGACCAGGACCGGCCGTCCAGATCT